>NW_022196905.1:126762803-126819985 GCF_008632895.1 Mastomys coucha | reverse complement strand
AAAATTCAGGCCCTGATTTTTCATCCAGGTCACTTTCTTTTAAGTAACATTTCTTCATACTTGTTTATAAACAGCAGCACGTCTATGTTACTGTGCCCATGTGTCTCTATTTTTTAGCATTTTTTTTTTCTGCAGAAGTGCATTTTCCAAATTTTTTTCAAACTGGCTTTTTAAAAAAAATGCAATGTGTTTACAATGGTAATGGCCTCATTTTAATTTGCTTGTATTCTTGTTAATAATGAAATCTACTTAATGTGAGTTAAAACTAAAAGCCTGTCAGCGTAATTCACAAACATTTAAAAACCTTGCAGCAATTCTATGAGGATTCTCTGTTAATATTCTTATGGACTTTCAATGGATAGATTAACCAGGCCTTGGCATCAACAGAAATAGCAAGCAAATTAAAATTGGGCTCTTGGTAACAATCAGGAATATGAATGCTCGCACCCTTCAGTATGATATTGGATACTGGATCCGGCTGCACACAATCCTGGGTACTGGGTCCAGCTGCACACAATCCTGGATACTAGATCCGGCTGCACACAATCCTGGAAACTGGATCCAGCTGCACACAATCCTGGGTACTGGATCTGGCTGTTCAGATGCCTCCTGAAACACTTTGTTGAATAAACATTCTAAGAATCGCTGAGGATAAATGGGGTGACCTCATCTTATCTACCTTCTCCTCAGGAATTCGCAGGAGAACATCAACCAGACTGAAAATAATACAGCTTGGCACTCATCTTAAAACCATCTCTATTTGTACCAGAAAGCAAATTTTCATGTAAGTAATATAATTTACACTGAATGTACATTTTATTAAAATTCTGGCCTTGGAGACAACTGAATATCTGTTCTCAGACCTTTGAGACTCTGGCAGTGTCTGTTTCCACCTTGGATTACAACTTCAAGAACAGTGCCCACTGCTGGAAGGATTAGATCCCCTTCAGGTTTAATCTCTTTGAGAATTCGGTTTATATTAAAAGAAAAGCACTTTGCTATGTATTTATACATTAAAAAGTAGGGCTTACCAAGGAGCTTTGATACCAATCCTGTTTAATCTTTACAGAAATCTTTGGCGGGCAGAATTCATGTTGCTACTCAGAGTTGAAGCTCTTGATGCTCAAAGAGACTAGGTGTCATTTCCGAGTTCACACAGCCAGTGAGGTGTAGGTGAGCATTAAGCTTAAGTCTCCCATCTTATGTAAAAGCTACAGATACTGCTTGTCATATTGAGACCCGCTGGATCAGGTGGTGTGTGTGTGTGTGTGTGTGTGCGTGTGTGTGTGCGCGCGTGGATGTACGCACAACCTCGGGGGTCATTCCCCAAGGGCAGTTCAACTTGTTTATTTTAGACAGGGCCTCTCATTGCCTGAAACCCACCAAGCAGAGTCAACTGGCTGACCAGCAAATCCTAGAAATCTACCTGTTTCTGCTTCCCTAATACTTGGATGACAGGGACACATGAGTATATACCTGTTTTTATGTGGTACTAGAGAGGAAACCCAGAGACCCAGGCATGCTACGCAAGCACACTACCATCTGAGCTTCATGCATAGCCCACCAGAGTTGCTTCCGCCATTTACTTTGGTCCCGGTCACTCAAAAGCAACTAATCCAACCCCCTGCGTGCCCAGTCTGGCCTGATGCCAGTCTTTGTTGTACTAGGACAGCTATGCTTATCTCTTTACATGTTTCTGCATCTGTTTAGGGCTAGAAAGGCAAACTTGAGTAGGTAGCTGCAACAGATTGCACGGCCTACAGAACATAAAAATCCTTGTGATTTAGAAAAGGCTGGGTGGTTTCTGTACTGGAAGGAAATTCAAGATTTAGTCAAGCTGGGGCCAGGCATGGCAGTGCATGCCTATACTCTGCCTTGTTGAGGTCACTCAGTCCAACCTGGAACCACCCTCTCCAGCACTGGGATTGCAAGTGCATACCACTATGCCCAGTTTTTTGTTTTGTTTTAAATGTGGGTCTGGGTATCGAACTAACAACTTACGCAGCAAGCATTTTACCAACTGACCTGACTCTCCAGCCCTTAGAACTTTTTCTTAACTGTGCCACAACTCAGACAAATTTTGATGGACAGAATAAATAAATATTATCAGATGCTTCCCCCTCTTCATTCACTGGATGCTCTAAAGTGAGCTTTCTGCTTTCTGGAATGCACTGACACTTTCTAAGATCTGTCTTGGGCCTTTTAAAGCACAAAAGCCAAATGTCACCTTCTGGGAACTGTACAACACGAGGGGCTGTCATCCCAGTGACAGACCACTCTCGGGAGTGGTGGCACTTCAAAAGGCATCAGACAGGTAATGACATTGTGAGTTATTTGTTGCCAGAATAGGGAATATTTTGAGCAGCTGTGGCTGCTTTGTGGCTGCATCAAAGGGTATTTTGGTCCCGAGACAAGGGAGCTCCCAGGACAGACAACTGGCTGGAGGTCCTTAGCATTTGGTGCTCTGAGCGCTACACAGTCTTCTTTGTGACATCCTCAATGTTCCTGTGACAAGTTTGCTGGCCTCTCTGGGGCCTGGTTACCTTCTCTGTAAAATGAATAGGTCACACCGGATAACGAATGAGCACTTAGTGCAGACTGTGTGTTAAAAGGCTTTGCAAACTACGCTCCATGAGCATGCCCAGTGCACAAGACTTAGGATGCCAACTTTATGAAAAACACAGGGTCCAAATCTGCAAGAAATTAACTTACAGAGCAGCAAGGGTCCAAGTTCGCTACAGAAACAGTCTACACAAATAGGCGAGGTAAGCCCTTAAGCCAAATGGCTTCTATTGGAATCCAATGGGAGTCGATTCATTTAAATAATTTAGTTTTCAGGAGCTGTGTGGTAGGTTCAGTGGATCAAGTGCTTGCCATGCAAGCATGAGAACCAGCATTTGAATCTCCAGTTCCTATGTAAAACATGAAAAAGTGTGAAGGATGTCTGTAATCGTGGCGTTCATGAGGTAGGGACCAAGAATACCCAGGCAAGCTAGCCAGCTAGACAGTGAAGAACTGGCAAGCTTCAGGTCCAGCCAAGAGACCCCACCCCAGTAAAGAAAGTGGAGCACGGTTGAGAAAGGCATCTGATGTCAGACTCTGATTTCCACGTGAACAGGTGCTAACACATGAACATGTATATAGACCACATGCATATACAGATGAAAAAGTTAATTTTCGATTCTTTATATATAAAGCATGTCTTGGGGACCTTATTAGTTACTTTCCTCGTTGCTGTGGCAACACACCTGATAAAGAAAGCTTAAGGAAGGAAGGAAGGAAGAAAGGAAGGGTTCATTCTGGCTCACAGTTTGAGGATACAGTTGTGTCAGGGAAGATGTGGTGTATGGACAGGAGGCAGCTGGTCATGCTGCATCCACAATTAGGAAGCAGGGAGAGATGAACGCTGGTGCTCAGCTCACCGTCTCTTCTGTGATTCCGTTGAGTCCACAGCCTATGGGATGGTGCTGCCCAGTCAGGATGGGTGTTGCCAAGGTCCAGCCTCAGCATGAAGAGGGTCCTGAGAAAGGCGGGAAATCACAGCAGCGCTGATTCAATACTGACTCAGAGTCAGTAGTGGGTGCAAGCTGTCAGTTCAAGTGCTCTCTCTTTTCCCAAGGGTTCTCATCATTCCCCTTTCTTCCTATTCTTTTCCCTTCTTCCTTCCCACTCTTTTTCCTTCTCCCCACCAGAGATCCTGAACCCAGGCTTTTATTTAGTAAAAGTACATCATCAAGGCTTTGCACACTGTTAATCTTTTTTTTTTTTAGGAATCCTTAAATTTATATAAATTTTATGAATCCAAGATCATTGGGTCCAACCCCTGTTTCCTTAACACAGAAACCAAACACAAAGCAAAAGCACATTGCCTTATAGTTTTGACACAGCCTGCTATTCATGGGTAACTGGGCACAGCTCTTGCAGTTTCCTGGTACAGCAAACAGCAGTCTTTAGTAACTGTTTTCATGTAAGAACAGAGAGGTGACAGACCACTAAGGTTAAAATGATTTCTTACAAAGTTTTAAAATTTATGCAAGTAAAGTAGGCATTGTCGTCTTCAATCCTTCAAGTAGCTAGAACAAAGTACTCACTTTTTACATACGTATATATCATCTTTTAATTCTCTAAACTGTTTCCTATCTTAGCAATTCCATAGCCTCGTGTACTCTCCTTCTAATACTATTTGTTTCTAGATCGTATATAAACCTTCCTCCGATAAGATAAACCCACCTATTGTTTGCTTGTTTTCTATGGATTCCCGCTTCTTTTCCTGCCCATGCCTTTTCTTCCTGAGACCACTTCAACTTTCTATCCTTGATGTCCCCCAAGTTCACCCTGGCTGATTAATGTCATTGGACTGGAGGGTACATGTATCTCCTCATATAATTCCAAATTCAAGGCTGAGTCTCACAATGAGCAATTTCTGCATAGGAAGGTGTAGGCTTTTATGGCCTCTGTGGTTGTGTTGTCTAGATCCTTTCCCATGGCCATAAAGGCCAAGCAGAAGATCTGCTCCTCCTCCTCCACAGCCTCCACAGCCTCCACACACCTCCATTCCTCATTCCCAGGAACTGCGTCTGGTTCATTCATTATAGAGTGATTAACTCTGAGTAATAGGGGAAGCATATTCCCCAGAAAGAGAGATTGAAAATAAAATAGGAGAGACCGCAGATCACCTTCAGGGTACAAGTGGGGATCAATGCTCTGGCAATGCTCCAGGGGCAGAAACTGTGTCACACCGCCCCTTTATGCAGAAAGCTGGACCTGGCAGGTCTTCTCTGATCAATTAAACCTTTTGATAAATACTTTCATAGACAAGCCCAGAGATGATTCTAGATGATTTTAAACACAGTCAAGTTTGCAGTGATAATTAGTACCTTGCTATACTCCTTCAGTTCCCTCATCTTCTCTACCTTAACCTATTAGCCCCATTCCTCACTCCAAATAATCCCTGTTCTACTTCATATGCACCTAATTATCTACCTATATGAATATGTAGATAATATATATGTATTCACGAATATATATATATATATATATACATGCAATGCCTGTCTTTTTAAGCCATGTTTTATTTGTTTAATATGATTATTATGAAAGGCTCTATACACTTTTCTACAGATAATATAATTTTGCTCTTACTCTATTCTATGATTAACCTATCTCTTGACAAGCACAAACCCAGCAACAAGTAGGAGAAATAATCTTTCTCCTCTGCTGTCCAATCTTTTCAATGAAACTGTAAGTCTGACCTTCCTGTTGAAGACAAATTCCAGACCGTAGAACCTTCAGGCAAGCATGAGAACAAAGCAGAAACCTATTTTATTATGAAGTTGAATGACAGTGGCTCGTTTATTAAGGTGATCAATAATCTCCGAATAGAGAAAGAAATTCCATATTCCAGTAGCGTGAACTATTTATGAGGGTTGGGTCACTGTTCGTTCCAAGTATAAGGATGTATCATGGGCAGGGAACGAAAGGACCAGTCTCCAGGGCATTCCCAGGAAGTGTTCGGGTTTTGAAATATTTAAACTAATAGCATGCCAGCTATAGGAATTTGAATGAGAGCCAGCCCGATCATCGCTCCTGATTTGACTAAATATTTTCCCATGCAGTTCCTATAACTGTGTTAAATTAATTCAGAGACATAGCAAAACAAAAGGAAAAAGACAAAGGACTCACAGCACCTGGGTCTTTGTAAAGAGAAATGATAGAGCCCTTTGGCAGTACTGGCTATTGGAATCAAGCCATCATGGGAGCTACACGGCACTTTACCACCAAGCCACGGCCCCTGTGAGGGATTCTACCACCGAGTCATGCATGCTCCTAACCTCTTCTAGGCAAGTGCTAAATGGCCAAGTCACATCTTTTGCACCTCACTGGCGGGTTATAGGCAATCGCTCGACTATTGAGCAACACCTCCAGCGCTTCACTGGAGGAGTCTAGGCAAGCACTGTACAATGTTTTAATTAGCATGAATTACTTCATTAGGTAGAGTTTTCTATAGCAACAGAACATACATGCACACACACACACACACACACACACACACACACAGGGATTTATTAGACTGACCTGTACAATAAGGGCTATGGAATCCAACAGTGGCTATCTGCATGCTGAGAAGCTGAGAACCCAGCAGCTCCTCATTCACTAAAGCTGGATACCTCGGGGATTTCAACCTTGTGCTAAAGGCCTAGAGGATGCCGAGAGAGTCGCGATAAACATTGGAAGGCTAAAGAAGCCGGCTTCTGATGTCAGTGAAGGGTGTTAGCAGAGGCAGTGTCAGGGTAGATTCTGGAAATTTAGGAAAATGAAAAAAAAAAACCCCATCATCTATTCCCCCAATCCTCTGGTGTCTAGACATCCTCTAGATCAGTTGTTCTCGACCTGTGAGTCACAACTCCTTTGGCAAAGCTCTATCGCCAAAAATTATTTACACCACAATTTACAACAGTGGCAAAATTACAGTTATGAAGCACAAACAAAATAATGGTATGGTTGGGACAACAGGAGGGACTGGATTAAACAGTCGCAGTGTTAGGATGGTTGAAGACCACTGCTTTAGAAGCTGCTTCTCACTGTGCAGGAAGCTCTTCTTCCTTCTGTTATCTTCCTGGGGAACACTCTTAAGGGATATACTCAGAAACAGGTCTCTTGGTTGATCCCAGACTCAATCAAATTGACAACCGAGATTAAACTTGCCAATAACTATTGCCTACTTACCCACCGTACATCTTCTTTAACAAAATGTTTGTTAAAGTCTTTTTTTATTACTGTGTGTATTTGTGTTTGTGTGTTTACATGTGTGAAGGTACATGAGTATGCGCAGCTGCATGATTATATATGTATACTTGTATATAGAGGTCTGAAGAGAGCCTTGGGTTTTGCTCTTCAATTGATCTCTGTCTCAATTTTGTTTGCTTGTCTGATTTTTTTTTAACATTTTTTTTTTATTTTTATTTTCACATCCGTTGGTAGTTTTGCCTTTATGCATGTCTGTATGAGGATGTCAGATGCCCGGAACTGAAGTCACAAATAGTTGTGAGCTGCTAGGTGGATGCTGAGAATTGAACCCCGGTCCTTTAGAGTAAGACCCGGTGCTCTTAACCACTGAGCCGCTATCTCTGCAGCCCCTGCTTGCCTGCATTTTAACACGAGCTCTCTCACTGGCTCCGAGATCACCTGTTGGGCTACTATGGATGGCCAGAGAACTCAGGGATACACGGATGTCTACCTCCCTAGTGCTGGGATTACAATTGGTGCCTTATTTATGTGGGTTCTAAGGAATCAAACTCTTGCCCTCATGCTTGCACGACAAAAAATTTTACCAACTGTGTCATTGCCCGGGACCTGTTTCTTGTCAGTTTTTGTTTGTTTGTTTGTTTGTTTATTTTTTGTTTTTTGTTTGTTTGTGGGTTTTTTGTTTTTGTTTTGTTTTTGTTTTTGTTTTTGTTTTTTGAGACAGGGTTTCTCTGTGTAGCCCTGGCTGTCCTAGAACTCACTCTGTAGACCAGGCTGGCGTCGAACTCAGAAATCCACCTGCCTCTGCCTCCCAAGTGCTGGGATTAAAGGCGTGTGCCACCACCGCCCGGCTCTCGTCGTTTTTTAATTGAGCTTTTTGTTTTCTGTCTGGTTAGGTCTGGAGGGGTATGTAACCTGAAGACAAGACTTCATTAAACATACATGTTCTGTGGCTGGTATTTTCATTCTTTGAATATTCTCTTCTGAATGCAAACATTTTTGCTTCTGAGAGAGTGCAATTCATCTTTATTTATTTTTTTTAATCTTTTAAGGATTGTGGTTTTGGTATTATGTCTCATTCAGGATGACAAACATTTTCTCCTGTTTTTCTCCCAGAAGTTTTTAGCTTGGCCTTAATATTTAGTTTCTAGGACCTGTTTCTGTATAAATTGCAAGATATGAATTAAGACTCATTCTCTTATGGTAATCAGTTGTTGCAGCATTTGTTCAGTGGACTCTATGTACTGGATGGCCTGGAGGGTGAAGACACTTTCCACCAACCCTGGCAACCTGAGTTTGATTTCCAAGACCCATGTGACACTGATGCCTGCAGGTTGTCCTCTGACCTCCACACATATCCTCCTGTAAGTGTTCCCCTGCCCACATACGCATGCACACACACAATAAATAAATGTGCAATTTTAAAAGAACAGGTACCATATTGTCATCATTAGATTTTTTTTGTCAAAAATCAATTAACTGGGTGGGTATGGTGACTCACATCTGTAGTGTCAGAATTTGAGAGACTGAAGCAGGAGGATTGCTATGAGTTTGATACCAGCCCTGACTTCATAGTGAATTTTAGGTGAACCTTGGCTGGAGATGGAAACCCTGACTCAAACAAATAAAATCAAAAACCTCAAAATAGCCAGGCATGTTGATGCACATATGTAATCCAGAAATCAGAAAACAGAGGCAGGAAGTTAGCACAAGGCCAACCTGGGATATATTACTGAGTTCTGGGATGGCCAGGATTACAGAATGAAACTCTGTCTCCAAAGCAAAATGAAACAAAATCAGAGACTATAAACAACTCCTCTAAATAATGTAGCTCAGTGATAAAACACCAGCCTAGAATCCTTCAGTGAGGGGCTTGGGGTGTGACTCTATTGTAGAACCCCTGCCTTGAATCCCCCAGTGAGGGGTTGGGGATCTGGCTCAGTAGTAAAGCACTTGCCTAGAATCCCCCAGGGAGAGACTGGGTGTGTCTCAGTGGTAGAGCCCCTGCCTAGAATCCCCCAGAGAGGGGCTGTGGCTCAGTGGGAGAGCCCCTGCCTAGAATTCCCTAGTGAGGGGCTGAGGGCGTAGCTCAGTGGTAGAGCACCTACCTAGAATTCCCCAGTGAGGGCTGGGGATATGCTCACTGATTGAGCACTTCCTCAGCATGCATGAAGTCCTGAACTAAAATCCTGTAAGCAAACTGAAAGGTTCTCTTGGTCAGATCTCAAAGGAATTTTTTCTTCCAGCACACTCTTAATTGATTTTTGCTTACAAATACTCATGCACATAAACAAACAGTCCGACAAAGCAAAACATCTGTCTCACGCAGCTGAGCATGGATGTCTCTCATACGCTCACGGATCTAGATCACCCAAGAGCCACCTACTTTGTTTTCTGAGGCAGAATCTCTCACTGAACCTGGAGCTCAACAAGTAAACTAGGCTTGCTGGCTATGAAGCCTCGGGGTGTGGCTGTCTCTCCCTCCCTTAGGCTGGAATGGCAAGGACACACACTGGCTTTTTCCATCCTGACTCGGGAGATGGAGCTCAGGTTCTCATGCCTGCACAGAAAACACTTTACCAACTGAGCCATGTCCTTAGCCCCATATGCATTTTTCAGGCAATGTAGTTTAACTGAATCTGTCAGGTTCAACCACTTGGGCATTGCTGTAGAGAAGCCTACAGAAATCATAATTTTCAAAGTGATGATATCTTGACTCCCGTGTAAATATAAAATGAACATGTGTCAAAGATCTTATTCAATTTATTCATTAGTGACATGTTAAGATTAGTTCAAAGAATATCTGAGGAGCTGGGTATTTAAAAGTTAGCTTTTAAAAAAATATTAGGATAAGGTTTTTTTTTTTTAAAAAAGCTAGATTTAGAAAACACTTTTAAAGTTCTATGGAGCATCAAACCATCATTGGGGACTCTCTGTTCTATCAGACAGAAATTATTTGCATATCTATTGGGCAAAATCTCCAAGTTAATTGTAACTTCACATTTGTTGTGGTTAGAATTTCAAGTGTTCCCTGCAGGTTTGCGTCTTTGAACACTTGGCTCCCAGCTGTTGGCACTGTTTTGGAAAAACTGCGGAAGCTTTGAGGATAGTGGTTCTCAACCTTCCTAAAACTAGGACACTTGAATTCAGGGCCTCATGTTATGGTGACACCCCCCAACCACAAAATTATTTTGGCTACTTCATAGCTGTAACTTTGCTACGGTTATGAATCATAATGTGAATATCGGATTGCAGGATAAATCTGCTTTGCAAGCCCTTATGAACAGGTCATGTGATCAACAAAGGGGTCGCGACCCACAGGTTGAGAACCAGAGCTTTAGGAGGAGCCCAGTGCTCCTGTTTGCTGAATTCAGGTGCAGCGTGACCATCTCCGTCTTTGCCCCCACTCTCCCAGTACCATGGTGATCCTTCTCCCTTCTTACAGCATGAACACAAAGGTGACCTTCTTTTCTTAAGTTGCTTCTTATCAGATATTTTATTGCAGGAATTAAAAAAAAAACAGTAACTAACACAAAATAATAGAAACTTTGAATGAATGATTACAAAATGTATTCCCTGTATTGGATGGATCTGAGCCTCCACGGGATGGAGATGGTCTACACTTTTTGCATCCTTGACTTATTTTGAAGTTTGCCTAATTTTTTTAACACGCAAGGAAAAGCTCAACATATAGAGGCTACATCGTGGCATAAAGAAAAGTCATGCCATGATGTCCTTAGGAAACAAAAATAGTTAGACTGGTCCTCGCAACTGACTAAAAATTATCCACCTCCTTTTACTCCAACTACAAGCAACTCTGGGTCAGGACCAAGGTCAGAAGACAGAAAATTCAACCCCCATCATTCTACAATGTTTGAAATACTATTTAAAGAGAAAATGCTCTTGGTTATTTAAGATGCTACCAAGAGAGCTAGAATCAATAAAACAAAAATAGATATAAAATGTTAAGTAGTTTGTGAGGACCAATTCTAGTTAGCATGTCTGTTGCTGTGATAAAACATTATGACCAAAAACAACTTGGGAAGAAGCGGTTTTACTTGGCTTACACTTCTTGGACAAGTCTTTTACCTAGGGAAGTCATGGTAGGAACTGGAGTAGAAGCCATAGGGAAAGCTACTTCCTGGCCTACTCTCTGGCTTTCTAGAACATCTTAGCTAGCTTTCTTATACAGTTCAGGCCAACCTGCCTAGGGATGGTGCTACCCACAGTGCGTATCAATCAAGATAATCCTTAACAGACATAGTCACAAGCCAACATGCTCTGGGGATATTCTCAGTTGAGATCCTTTCAGAAGACTCTTGTGTGAAGCTAAATAGGACAGTACACATGAGAGGAATTTCATTCAAGTGATATGCTAAAACAAAATGTGCACATAACTGCTAAGCAATCTTTCCAACACCTGTATAGTTTTCAAAACAGCTGTGAAATGGTTAATGAAGCTACATCATTCAAAGAACAGAAGATGTAGAGATGTAGAGACAGCCAGGTAAGTGAAGGGAAGCTCACATCTAAGATGTGGGGCTGTTTTAAGTATGAAACACCAAAGCCCAGATCCTTGCACTTAAACATTTGGTCTCAGCCTTTGGAGAGGAAGGCATGGCTGTCATATCTTGGTGGGTCAGGAGTGCACCTTCGAGAGTTCTGTAAGCCTGACCTTGCTCTTGCTCAGTTTTCTCCTTTAGACCAGCCACTTTACGCTTCTGCACCACAGACCACTTGGTTGTAGTTGCTGTCTTTTTCTTGCCGTGATAGACTGGTCCCTCCCAACCATGAAATAACCCCTTCTTCCACTAAGCAGCTTTAGTCAAGTATGTTGCCACAGTGAAGAACATAAGAATGAATACAGTGTGTCCCAAGGTTCTCAAAGTGCCTCTGTAGGAAATTTACATGAGTTTATTAGGGAAACTGGGTCACATGATTATAGG
This sequence comes from Mastomys coucha, assembly GCF_008632895.1. NCBI lineage: Eukaryota > Metazoa > Chordata > Mammalia > Rodentia > Muridae > Mastomys > Mastomys coucha. Next base: position 126,808,295 of record NW_022196905.1, on the reverse strand, counting down.
AATTATAAAGTCCCGTAACAGCTCATCTGAAAGCTAGATATCTTGAGTTATTGCTAATATAACTCAATCCAATTCAATGTCCTGAGAATTAGGGGGAGGTCTGGGAGGTAGAGTCTAAAGGCTAGAGAGCCTTCTGGTTTTGCTAGAAATGAGAAGAAAATAGAGGAGGTGGAGGAAGAAGAGGAGGAAGGGGTGGAGGAGGAAAGAAGAGGAAAAGGAGAAGCTATGATTCTATTAGTGGATTAACTTCTCATGAAGCTGAAATTCTGAAGATCCAATCCATTCCCCAAAGCTCTGCCTCAGAACATTGTTACCTTGAGAAGTAATTCTACCACACATAAATCTTCATAGATGTTTCAGATCTAAAGTGTACCATATACCCTGACTACTAATGTTGAAGCAGAGAGGAGAAAATCCCAGTTTTCTTAGTTGCCCGAACACAGGGAAGGTGACATTATCACATTTTATGATAGCAGCATCTGCTCACACCTATCAGAACACTTTAGAAAACATAAAATATTTTTTTAAAGAGGACAAAATATCTGTCTGTATTATGCTAGAAAACCGAATATGGAATATTATAAAGAAAGCAATTAATCCACACTTAAAACTAATTGCCTAACCCAGTGGGTCTTTAAATTATTCATTAGTGCTATTTAAAAATAATTGCAGTTTATGAGGACAACCCAATATGGATTTCTTTTAAGAATTAAAATGAAAAAAAAAACTTTTTAACATTTATCAGTTGCTTACAGCTCTTAAAATGGGTCCAGGTTTTAGACCAATTTAATCTTCTCATTGCCCCCTTACTCAATCTAATCTCCTTTGCTCTTACCATATCAGTACTTCAAGAGTTTCCCTGAAATTTATTTTGAACTCACAAAGAGGACTGAGTTTTAAGAGAATGTGGAAGATGAGGGGACACGGGACCATAATTCAGCTGATAAAGTGTCTGTCACTCAACATGAGTTCAATACTCAGAACCTTGTAATCTCATGACTGGGGAGATGGAGACAGATGGATGGAGCCTGCGATGCACTGGGTAGCCAGTTTACCCAATTTGGTAAGTTCCTAACTAAGGGAGAGACTCTGCTCCCACAAAATAAGATGGAAAGCAACCAAGAAAGGAATCCAAGTTGACCTCTGGCATCTATGCAAATACATGCATATATGTGCACTCAGATGCACACTTGTATACACACACACACACACATACACGCAAACACACACACCACAAATGGCAGAACTGGGTCTTCCAGTAGCAGACAGCACATTGAATGCATGCTTTCTGAGCGAATCTAAGAGAAGGATCTGCTGATGGGCATCGAAGATGGAGGCTATGGGGCATGGAGTGCTGGACCTGCCAACACTCAGGGTACATATGGAAGTGGTATGACCAGCTGGCAAAGTTATGAAAACTACAACTACTTCAATGCCCGGAAGACCAGTGTCCCTATAGTTATGGCCCAGCTTCGTGGGAGGCCACCAAGACCACTGACAATAGCCTGGTAGCTGGGAATTCTGCCACGCATGTGGCCTCTTTTACCCCAGAGCCATGAACCGACAACTCTGACTTACTCATTGTCAAGATCAATCAATGTTTGGACATGTTGTCCAAGGAAGGAAGCAGGGGTGGGATCAGCAGTGGTAGGGAGGGCATGTAGGACCGAGACAGTTCCTTCTGCTTCCAACCATACGAGCCCTACGACTCCAGGCCCTGTGTACTTGAGCATAATTCCTACTGCTCAGCTACGGTTATGATTATGACTTTGGCTTGGGGACCAGCCGCAGTGGTAGCTTTGGTGAGACATTCAACAACTGTTGTGACCCAGCCTCAGAGCCAGGCTCCCTTGATGGTTTCTTGAGGGGCTGGGCCCAGGGCTGCTTCCAGGACCAGAGCAACTCCGGCACCTTCATAAGTAGTGATCCCTTCATGCCACCTCAGCCTTGGAGCCCTTATCTACTACCACCTGGAGTGAGCTGAACTACATGGGTGGACATGGTCTAGGTGGGCCCTGCACCAACAGGCCACCTCCTTCCCTCTTCTCCCAGTCCATGGCCCCTGACTCCAGCATGATGGGTATGCAGGGGGTGGGTGTGTGGCCTGTCCTAGACTCGGATACAGGATTGGCCCAGCAGGAGAGGGTTTGAACACTCTGGACCAGACAACATGGGCAGGAAGCAGAAGCAGCTTCCATTGTATGAAGAACCTGATGCCAAGCTGGCCTGTGCTGACAGTGAAGGAGATCTATCAGAAAATGATGATGGAGCTGGTGACTTATGGTCAGGAGATGAAGAATTCAGGGGTGGGGGGTGGGAGGTGGAATTCTGTGACTCCAGGAAACGGGGAGGAGAAAAGGAGGACTAGGACAAGGATATGAAGAGAAGAGACCGGAGAAACAAAGGAGAGACAGGATGGGGGCGAGCAGCTGACAGGATTCAGCTTGCCTGTTCTGAGTACAAGTTTCGTAGCTTTGAAGATGAAGAAATTCAAAAGCATCTGCAAAGTAAATTTCACAAAGAGGCTTTGCGATTTGTAAGTACCGAACTGCCAGTGGAATTTCTCCAGGATTGCATCATAAACAGGAATAAGAAAATTGAGAAATGGCGTCAGGAGTTGTTGGAGAAAGAGAGCCCTAAACCCAAACCAGATCCATTCAAGGGGATTGGCCAGGAGCATTTCTTCAAAAGGACTGAAGACATTGCCTGGCCTGCGACATGCTGATTCCTGCCCAGCACCAGCTCCTCCAGCGGCATCTGCATTCTGTGGACCATAACCATAATCGAAGGTTGGTTATGAGCCTTCTAAGCAGTTCAAGAAAACAAGTCTCCATGTGACTAAACACATGGAGAGTGTTTTGAGCAACAAACATATAGTGAAAATGCTGGAAAAAAATACCTCAAGGACAAGAGTCCTTTTGTCAATGAAACTGCTGATCTTGAGACAGAAGGAGATGAAAATGTAGGAGAGGAGGAGGAGGAGACACCAGAGGAGGCAACTGCAGAAGTCTGAGCAGAGGTGACCACAGCAGCAGTGAGGGCTGTAGAGGGGGAGAAGGAGACCCTGCTGCAGAGCATAATGAAGTCCTAGCGGAAGTGGAAGGGCGTGTGGACACAGCAGAGGCCAGTAGTGACCCCATACTGAAAAGCTACTAGATGAGCAGACCTGTGAAACAGCATCTGAAACCAGGAACATTGAAGACAAGGCCAGAGGTGTGACTGCTGAGGTCAGAAACAAAGCAGCCGTGCCAGTAGCTGCCTTGCCAGCAGCAGCTGCAGGAAACACGTTACCTGTCATAGCTCTCCCGGGAATCATGGAAGATGAGCTGGAACAAACTGAGGCAGAGTCCAAAGGTATTCCCACAGAATCATCTTTTTTTCCCCTGTTTCAAGGGATGTGTTCTATCATGTGTTCTTTTTGTTTTATAAGATGTACCAGGGTGTGCATTACTTGGTGGAAAGACTAGGCCATTTTCTTCCTCAAGGATTGATGCTATGTCGTAGATGGCTTCCTGCCCCTGTTAGAATACAAAAAGAGGTAAACCACTTTCCCAAGTGACTTTTGATGGCTATCTGTGCCCTGCAGTTAGAATAATAAAAGTAGATCTTCCTGATTTAAAAAAATAAAAATGGTAGAACTGGAAAGGACTTGGATCTAGTTCAGTGGTTCTTAAGCTGTATTCGATGGCATTCCAGGAGCTCCACAGTAGAATCACGTTGCTGAGTTGCCAGGGCTCAGAGATCCCACTCCCTGTCTCCAAAGAATCCTTTTACCTTTTTAAGGCAGCAATTGAGGAAAGTGCCCTCCCTCTCCAACCTAAATTCAAAGCTGATTTTCATAGCATAGTTGAGAAAACCAAACTGCAGGGACAGGAGATGAGGAGGCATATGAAAAAGCTGGCCTCCTTGCAGACCTAATTATTAACTTTCCTCAAGTTGGGCCAGGAATTTGGAAAGGAATCCTTGGGTTAAAATTGTCTAGAAACAGATGTGATGTTATACTAGGGATGTAGCTAGGTTGGTCAATTGCTTACTTGGCATGTAGGAAACTCTAGGTTCAACCCTTAGTACCACAAGAACCAGGCATGGTAGTACATCCCTGTAATCTCAGAACTCAGGAGGTGGTGGAGGAAGATAGATCAGTTCAAGTGCCGTTCTTAGATATTCAATGAGTTTAGGGCTAGCATAGGCTACAGGAGACCCTGTAACATTTTTAACTAAATATGCATGCAACCTTAATCACTTCCTATCATTCACCTTTTGTTAGTTCTGTTATTAAGATCTCTGTACCCAAGACTTTTCCTTTAGTATAAGAGGTGAAAATATTAACCTTGTGTAACTAAATAAAGCTATAATACTTGACAAACTCCTTTAAAATAATGTACACAATTGTCAGATATACTCAATAGACCATCCACTGAGAAAGTGTCTGTGTTAATCAGTTTGGGAAATCCTCCCAACCTTTCTCTAAATCAACCTTTGCCCACATCCTTTCTGGCTGTAATGAGTACATTAACGTGTGTGCTTCTGCACAGTTACTGTCATCATGATCACAACATGCAGGCACAAAAGAACTCTTAGAGGCTGCAATGCCACTGGCCCTATTCTACACAGCGGCATGGATCCATGAGTATCCAAACCTCTTAAAGTTGTTCTTCATCCATATCCATCACTCTTCCTTCTTGACCTCCCCAAAAAGAAGCAAACTGCTGGTGGGGACACCAGATGATAAACTTTGAATTGTAACACTATCAGTTTGAATAGGTTTGAAAATAGAGTGTTTGAAGGACCAGAGAAAAGGCTGGAATCTGGTTAAATTAATTGTGAATGTGTAACTGACCTAAATTGGGCATCTATTTCAGTCCCTTCAAGGCTCAGGAAAGATGGTAAGAGGCAGAAAAATGAAAACAAGAGCTGGGAGACAGGGAAGAGGGCTGGGAAATGCTGTCAGTGTCAGGACACAGTCGTGTCATTAGCACACAGCAACTGTGGTTACCTTCTTAACACATGCATAATAGAGATTATGCCAACATTCCTTCGTCGATATGGCAGCAGGAAGGGTCAGTGCTTCCCAAGGAGATATACACACACAGAGAGAGAGAGAGAGAGAGAGAGAGAGAGAGACAGAGACAGAGACAGAGACAGAGACACAAAGAGAGACAGAGAGACAAAGAGACAGAGAGACAGAGAGACAGACAGACAGAGAGAGAGAGGAGGGGGAGAGTGACAGAGAGAGAGAAAGAAAGAATAAATAAGTGTAACTTTTTTTTAAAAAGTCTCATTGAGAAATGAACATTTCTTTTTCTTTTTTAAAGATTTATTTATTTATTATATATAAGTACACTGTAGCTGTCTTCAGACACTCCAGAAGAGGGTGTCAGATCTCGTTACGGATGGTTGTGAGCCACCATGTGGTTGCTGGGATTTGAACTCAGGACCTTCAGTAGAGCAGTTGGTGCTCTTAACCACTGAGCCATCTCGCCAGCCCAAGTGTAACTTTTAAGTAGTTAAATCATTAATACTTTGTTCATCACAATTTTCCGTAGGTTATTTATTTATCCATTTATTTATTTATTAGCATGTATTTATTAGCATGTGTGTTTTATTTACTTATTAGCATGTGTGTGTTGTGTGTAATATATGTAATAGGTGTACATGCCAGTGCATGTACATGTGGAGGCTAGAGATTGGCTTCAGATATCTCCCTTTCTATTTCTCTAACTATCTTTTGGGACAGGTCTCCCACTGAACCTATAGCTCACTTTTATTTGACTAGACTATCTGGCCACCAAACTCCAGAGACCTGCATATCTCTGCCCATCCCATCCATGGAGTCACAGACACATGCCACCACATCTTGATCTTACACAATGCTAGGAAGCTGATGCCCTTAGGTTTGAGTGACAAGCACATTATTGATCACTATCTCCCCAACGCTAGATAATTGCCATGTCGTTATAATTACTATTATTCATTTTTATTGCTGAATTTGTTGGAATCACCTTCACTTTTGTGTCTGAAACCAGTATGTCCATTCTCTCAACTTCTCCCAAGCATATATCTCTCACAAATCTCCGAGCCATTTTTCCCCTGTATTTAGGAGAAACTTGGAACTTACATGGAAACTACATATAAACAGCCTGTGAAAGGCTCAACTCTAAACAAGATATCTATATTTTACTCTCTCCTCCAAAGGCACAGGGATCAATGTGGAAGCTGAGAGAGTAGGAACTGGGAAGACTGTAGAAGCCAGAGGTGGTGTATGTCTATAAGGAAACAGTATTTCCTGGATATAGCACACATGAATTCACAACAGTTTGGACAGCGTGCACAAGACCCACCCTTTACTAATGAACTATTGGCAATTAATACCTTCTGGGAGAAGAGTTAAGTTTTCTTTAAGGATCTGATTCCTGCTGAAGGGTACCCATCCAAGCAAAAATTGAACTTGATGGGGGAAAAAAACAGGACACAATCAGGTTTCTTGGTAAGAGAGAGTAGAATTGGGAGAAGTTGAGAGTAAGTATGATCAAAATACATAACATAAAATTCACAGAGCAATAAGAATGAAGGAGAGTAGTAATACATAAAAGTGGCAAAAGGGGAGAGAGAAAACTAGCTGAGCAGCAACACTCTTTTCCTTGCCTTCTTTGGATGTAATGACCAGACCCCTCACACTCCTGCCGCCATGTCTCCGCCGCCACGACAGACTGCACCTCTTCAAACTGTGAGCCAAAGCAAACCTTTTCTTCCTTAAGTTGCTTTTGCTAGTTTGTTGTCAGAGTGGGGACATGGAACCAGGACACACACAGTCATTATAACGTCATTTAATTCTCGCCCAATACAGCCCCCACCAAGTATTACTATTATTACTCATGTTTTGAAGGTACAAGAACAAAATCAATGTGTTCAAACATACATGGGCACTGACCAATAAGGTGCTCATGATCAAATTTTCTGGATCTAAAGGCTGTCTTCTTAATATCCACCCAGTGCAGTCTCAAGATTCTGGCTGTTGATGGAGAAGACCACCATGATGCCACAGATGCTCAAGACAGAGCTGAGAAATGAACGGTGTGATGAGTGATTCACCTAAAAGGTAAAATGTTCTGCATTTTGATATATTACTCATTTTAGTCTCATTTATTTTCTTCTAATGCTGAGAGTGTGAAAATACGTCTCCTTTAGGTTAAGTTTGAGTTAACAGGTTTTTCCATTAAAAGGAGTAAGTTCCTAGGAGCTGCATACCATCAACATGATTAAAAACAAATTTACAGTAAAATATACCCTTTTGCCTTGCTAAGAATCAAGTTACCTAATATAAATAACTTAAAAGGGAGAGAATATATTTTCAATCACAGTTCCAGAGGGGCTAGTCTGTGGTTTCTTGGCTTTGTGTGTTTGCACAAAATATGATGGCAGTAAAATAGGGTGTATGAGAGCAGCTCATCCCCTGAGAAATGGGGAGCAGAGCATAGGGCAGGAAGTGGGCCAGGTACTCCACAATGTAGTCCTTCAGGAACCTACTTCCTCACACTATGTCCTATCTTTTTAGCATCACTATCAGCTGGGGAGAAAGCTGTCAAGACATGAGCCTGTGGGGTCATTTCGTATTCAAACCCTATTTCACAGAGAAAGCTTTCTCTCTTGACCCCAAGTGCCACAATGCCATCAAAGCCGACCAAAGTTGTGAAGATGTTTTGTGAAACCAACACACAAATGACTATTAATTATTAGTACTTTTTCATATTCGTTTCCTCTTACTCAAGAATGTGCTGTGTGATGGGGGCTGGAGAGATGGTTCAGTGACCAAGAGCTTTGCTTCTCTCTTTCAAAGGACTAGAGTCGGGTTCCCAGCACCCATATTAGAGGAGCTCCAGCAGTCTGTAACTCTAACTCCAGCGTCTCCAGTGCCCTGTTCTGGCTTCAGTAGGCATTGCATTCATGCCCACTCTGCCCCTCCCCCAACACAAAAATAAATAACAAATAATAAAATTTTATCTTAAAAATATTTTACTATTCACAAACTCTAAGTCTGCTGCTAGATTTCTTTTGCTCTAAGATGCAGAGTGAATAGTTAATGAGTATTTTATAAGATCAAATCAATAGGATGTTAAGCAATAAATTTATTTGACAAAGGTAAATATCACACTGGAGAGGTCCAGGTTTTTAGCATTCTTTGCCAAAGCAATAAATAAACAGACTTCTCTCAGAGCAAAGATGGAAATATAATTATTCAGTCTCTCCATGTTAAATTTTTCCCAGAAATTGAAATATTGTTAGCAAGCACAGATTTAAATTTTGTGCTCCAATGAATTGGGAGATCTTGTTTATCGTTTTGATTTCTCTGCACTCTACCACAGGGAAATTATGTAGACTCTCACAGTACATGAAAGCAATGCCGATAATTGTAGAAATCGTTGCTTAGCTTAAAGATAACTTCATGAATCTCTTCTGATCTATTGCTTTGGTGGCCTTATATTTGCCCGGGATCTGCGTTCTTCAGGTTGGATTCAAACTCATGACCCTTCTGCTTCATCATCCTGATTTCTGAGGTGGCAAGGATGTACCACACTGTCGTATGTACAGCTATCCCTACAATCTGTGATCTAATGTATGTTAAGTATATTTGAAACTGTGCAACAAATCCCAAGCCAACCACTCAACTCATCAAAAAATATAGTGTGCACAGTGTTCACTGCAGGTGCTTGTTGCTCAAGATGCTCACATTATGCTGGGATGAACTAGCTCACACTGTCGCCGAAGCCTAAGGACCTGATGCTCCTAATCCCTGATGTTAACAATCCCCAAGACTACTGTGACACTTTTCCTGGAAGATACAACAGACTATACTCATCCCAGATAGGAACCCGAGGATAGATCCAGGTAAAGGTTACACCCAAGACCAGTTTGGTGAATCAGAACCTTATTGGGGTTACTAGCCAAGATAAGGGTAAGGGTTTGTTTATGGGCAGAAAGATGACTCAGAGCTGGCCCCAGCACTGGTTACAACTCACAGAAGTTGCAGCCTGGAGCTTCTTCAGCCTTTACAGGTGGGACAGTCTCTTCTAGGAAGCTCAGCTTATGAGTTCCCTTCCCTACTCATTATTTACTGCTTCTATAACCTTAGGGGTAGCCCTGCTGAATCTTGGGAGTTTCAGCTTTCCTGGGCACGTAAAGTCTGCTCAATTCCAAAGTCTCATGAGCCCCTACCCTCATTCCTGAAGGGGATGTTTAAATTCTGAGAAAACCGATATACAGCGAGAAGTCACATTAAAGCAGAGCATAGTGCTACATGCTTGTAATCCCAGCACTAGGGAGACAGAGACGGACAAATATCTAGGGCTTGCTGGTCTGTAAACCCAGCCAGACCAGCTAGCTCCAGGCCACCTTTTCTTAAAAAACAGAATGAATGGCATTCTAAGGAATGCTACCCAAGGTTGACCTCTGGTCTACATATGTATACGTGTGTCCATGACTCTGCACACAGGCACATCTTCACACACACACACACACATACACACACGACACCCTACATATGTAGCCTGAGAGTAATTTTGTAAAGTATTTTAATAACCTTTGCACATGAAACCATTTTTGTCAATAGTGAACCATAAGACTTGCAGCATTGTGTTTGTGATCCAAGTTTGTGATTTTTCTGTAGGGAGCTAGTGAATTTCCAAGTGAACATGTAATATTTGACACAGGCACAGCCATGTCAGGGATCAATGCCTCAGTCCTAAGGTTATGGCAAGGCCTTTTTCCATGAGAAACTTAAAGTGACGACAAAAAATATTCCTTACCCAGAATGCAACAAGGATGATGATTTGTGCTACTGGGTTGCACAGGTGAAAGAGATTGGCATATTAATACAAATGTGAGAGCTAATGACATTGCTTCTGCTCTTGTGTGTGTGTGTGTGTGTGTATGTGTGTGTGTGTGTGCGTGTGTGTACTCATGCATGTGTTTGTGTATATTAATGCAGGTGCCCATGTACCTTGGCACATGTGTGGAGGTCAGAAGACAACATTAGGTGTCAGTCTCTTCCTATTGCCTTGTTAGATGCAGGTTATCTTGCTGTTCTCTGGGGTTTACACCAGGCTAGCCTGCCATGGGCTTCAAGGGATTGTCACCATAGGCATCCTAGGATTACACTTTCCAGCTTTGCATGGGCACACAGGGGATCTGAACTCAGATTCCCATGCAGTACTTTCAGCAAGCATTTTACTTCCTGGACCATCTCCCCAGGGCCAGCCCCTATGTCTTGATGTTGATTTATTGCTTTCTCTACTCAATGCCAACTGTTCCATAACATTTGTATAGCTTATTTTGTGTCTTTATGGAGAGGATGAAAACCACATTTTCAAGTCAAGTGCAGATATGAGCAATAGAGATAAATAGTGTGTGAAAAGAAGTGTTAGATAAAACCAAGTATAAAATACCAAATTTAATCATTGCCTAGAACTAAATACCGGGTTAGGGTCCAAGGGGAAGCAATTCTGAAATTGTTCAATGAATGTTCCATCAAGAACTTATTTTATTTGCTCCAATCCCATATTTAAAGAATCATTAGGGGCTACAAGGGATCACTTACTTTTTTTTTATCTTATGCCTAACTAAATTTTATGAATAAAATGACATGTTTTAATGGTATTTGCAGACTCAGAGACTTCCAAATGGTCTAAGGATGCGTCCTTCCACTATAGCAAAGGTCTGTGGCTCACTGTCACTTAGTTTTCACAGTGGCCTTGTGAAGTAAGAGTATTGGTTTTCATATTAGCTGTGAGGTGAGAGATGAGCATTCGAATAATTTGTCAAGGAAGCAATCTGAGGAAAGGCATGTCCATGGCTTGCTTTGCCTGAGCCTCAGTGTCTGGCACATAGAAGACATTTGGCTTCTTAGTTCAGAGGTTCTCTGGTGTATGTGGTCCCTGGACCATGGACATCACCTGGGAACCTGCTATGAACATGCAGTCTCAAGCCCTCCCAGGCCTCCTGACTCTGGATATAAGACTCGGTAAGATCTGTTGCAATGAACCTTCCATAAGTTTCTGATCAACCTCTATTTGGTTTCAGCTATCAACTTGACACAACCTAAGGTCAAATGAAGGAGTCTTAACTGACGGGGTTTCCAAGGTCATATTGGCTCAAGGCCATGTCTGTGAGAGATTAGTTTGACCAGTGATTGCTTTGGGAAGGCCAAGCTCACAGTGTTCAGTACCACCTCTGGCTGGGTGGTCCTAAGAAGTTGACAGCCTTTATGGCAACTGGACTCTTTTAAAACTTTTTTACAACATATTTTTCTCTGTGTGTGCGTGCTCCTATATTCATGCCAAGGTATGCACGCAGAGGTCAGAGGACAACTTCCAAGAGTCAGTTTCTCTCCTTCTACCATGTGGCTTAGATCATCAGGCTTGGCAGCACGCATATACACCCACTGAGCCATCTCAGTGGTCATGACTGACTTCTTTGTTATTCATCTTCATGTCTTGCTCTGCTTGGTCTGCTGGATGCCACAAAATGAACAGCTTTACTCTATCACAGCCATTCTGCCATGACTCTCCTTAGTATGCACCCACATCGACGAAACAAAGTGACCATACACCGACAAGAGCCAGGAGACAAAGGAAAACCTTTTCCTTTCTTAAGCTGCTTTTCTTGGATATTTTTCTCATAGTAACAGAAAGATGATTAACAAAACAACTCCTCATGTTCTAATTCATAAATGAGTGTGTGCATGAATGTGTGAACAGTAATGTACATGTGTTTGCGCAAGTGTGTGTGCATGTGCGTGTGTAAGCATGGACTTATACACAGCTGCATGGCTGTGTGTGTATGTGTGTGTACCCAGGTAAACATGCACTTGTGAGCAGCTGCATGTATATGTGCATATGGTGCAGATGCATGTGTATGTGTGCGTGTGTGTATGTGTGTGTGTGAGAGAGAGAGGGAGAGAGAGAGAGAGAACCCAGGTAAACATGCACTTGTGAGCAGCTGCATGTGGGTCCAGAGTTCACCCTCTACTATGGTTTCCCAGATGCCATCCACCTTCTTTTGTGAGACAGGGTCTCTCACCAGACTAGAGCTTACCAGTAGAGTAGGCTAGGGAGTGAACCCGAGACCCATTTATGACTTGTTCTGTTTGTCGCTTGTTGGAGTGCATGCTAGGCGATCACTCTGCCACTGAGCTACATTTACACATGTTTTTGTTCATTTTCTACATGGGTTCCCGGGGATTGAACTCTGATCCTCATGCACACAAGGCAAGTACTTTCCTGACTAAGCTATCTCCCCAGGCTCTCATGTTCTAAGTTTACAAGAAGCCATGTCCCCTCCAAGCAACCCCCACCAGAACCCATTTCAAGCTGACTGCTCACACTATGCCTCTTTTCTGGCAGTGTGTGTGAATCCAGTCCTTCCCTGCAAAGAAGACGATCAGCCACGTTTTTATGTTCCTTCCTTCCTCTCATATTCCCTACCATGAGGGGCTGAGAAAAAAAAACCATTTCATTTTTTCACAAAACTAGATTTATTCTTTGTTCTTTGCACAGGACGAGGAAAGCCCAAATGTTTTCTTGTTGCTGCTGCTTTGGTTTTGTGTTTCCCACATTGGGCGGCACTTAGAAGCTTTTCATCAGTACAAGAATAAAGAGGGAGAAAGTTTTCCTCCAATCTGTTTACCAAGGCCATGGTGATGAGAGGAAACAATGTAAAGGTATAAATGACTGAAGGAGTTTTGACATAAAACAAGCAACCGACTCTTGCTCATTATCTAGAATTGCAGCTTACCTGAGATAAGAGGAGCTGGCAAGAGGGGCTACCAAGCCCTCACTAGATGAGTTACAACAGTATCAGAGACTGTTTATTTTTTAAAACTTATGTGGTGAGATGGCTCTAGTAGTAAAGTATTTTCGGTGCATGCATAAAGACCTGAATTCAGATCGCTGGGACCTACTTAAGAGGCAGCTAAAGCAGCACATGCCTACAATCCCAGCACTGTGGAGGTGGGGATGGGAGAATGGCTGCTGCTCACTGGCCAGGCCAACTAGGCACATCAATATGTTATCCATGCACCCAACCCAACTGGCCACAGAACCAGAAAGGATCAGCCTCCAATCGTACCACAGATGAAGGATAAAAAGGGATGCTGAGGGCCGGAATACCAGAATGAGAAGATGCCGTTCTAGTCTAACCTGTTTTGATGAGTGTAGAGATGTACAGTTAACAAGAGAGTCTTACCGCAGAGGATCTGGGAGGAGACACCAGAAACAACACTCTTGTAATCCCACTACAAAGGGGAAGTAGGAGGATCTGAGGTTTGTGGTCATCCTTGACTACATAAAGAGTTTGAGGCCAGCCTGAACTATGTGAGACCCCGTTAAGAGAGTGAGGAGTTGGATAATTGGAGAAAATATAAGGAATGTATCCAAACAGGATCAAATTGGAAAAGGGAAGGACCCAGGGACCCTGTACAATACCCAAGCCAGCATCCTTCTGGCAGATTGGCTGCCCTAAGGCCCCTCCTATCCCAAAGGCTTAAAGCTGTGGCCTTCCTCTTTCTCTGTGACTCGGTCTTCTGTTGTTCCTCTTTATTCTTCTTTGTCTGCACCGAGGAATAAGCTCAGCAAAGTCAGAGACAACCCAAATCAACCCAGTTATAGTGTTACACAACCATAGAGAAAATGCTGCTTCTGACACCCTGTCTTCTCTCCACCATCATGTACCGAAGTTCATCTGAAACCATGAGCCAAAGTAGACCTTCTCCCCTTAAGGTGTTTCTGTCAGGAACTCTCTCACAGTGACAAGTAACAGCCATCAGTGTGCCTTTATCTGCTGAGGAGGAGCGTATTTAAGCCACAGCTCTCTGGGTGCCCCTCTCCCCCTGCCTCTGTTTAGCATCACGGAAATGAGATTTCCAATTCCTTCTCAGCATCCCATTGCCAAGATCATATTTCTCTTTGTGTCTTCATAGCCAGGAAATCCTTCATCAAATTCAATAAGTCCCCATCTCTTCCAGCTAAGCCCTCATCTTGTCTGCTTCTGTGAGAGAGTTCAGCTGTTTGTTCTTAGAGCAGCATTAGGGAAAAAAAACCAGAAATCTGCCCACTCTAGCACAATGGAGGCGTCTAGAAAGTTCAGCATCAGGCATCTAAAGCATTCATTAGGTTCCTCTGTCTCCCACACAAGTGCTGATGGGCACAAATCCGAGTTGGCTCCAGCTAAACACTATAGAGCAAGGGAGGGAACTCGGAGAGAAAGCTGAGGCATCCCTAGAGGGTCATCACCCCACATACGCTCATTATTTCTCTTCAATCTCACCCTAGCACTGTATTCCACCACCCACCCTTTGCCCCTTCCAACACCCACAAGACTGGCAGACAGATGGATGGACAGATGAATGGACGGACACACACACACACACACACACACACACACACACACACACACTTTGCTTTTGCCCTTCCTACCCCCCACTTTCTCAGCTATCTTCACACTCATCCCAACCTGCCCTCAATTCCTTGATGGTCCCTTGGGTGCACTAGAATGTTGTTGCTCTCTTAGTCCAAACTAAAGACTCTCTAATACAATGCATTTCTTTTGAAAAATGTTCTACTGCATCTATCTATCTATCTATCTATCTATCTATCTATCTATCTATCTATCTATCTATCTATCTATCTATCATTTATCTATTTGCTTTGCATGTATGACATGGGTCTTAACAGCAAGAACCTTTGTTCCCTGAGCAACCTGGCCAGCCCGACTTCTATCTCCTAAGTCCTTCCTTCTGTTATGATTTGAGTCTGAGCTGTCCTCCACAGTCTGGTGTGATTTAATGCTTGGTCCCAAAGGGCAGTGCTATTTTGGGAGCTTGTGGAACCTTCAGGAAGTGGAGGACATAGGTGGAAATAGATACCTTCCTAGAGGATGATATCAAGCCTCCAGTGCCAACCAACCTTTCTCTGTTTCCTGATTCCCACAGTGATGTGACAACTCTCTGTCCCACAGGATGTGACAACTCTCTGTCCCACAGTGATGTGACAACTCTCTGTCCCACACACTCTGGTTTCTGCTTGTTTTTGTTTGCTTTGTATTATTTTTAAAATGTTTGTTTGTGAAATAAGTTCTCACTGTGTAGCCCAGGCTAGCTTTGAACTGACAGAAATCCCCCTGTCTTTGTTTTGTAGTTGTGACTATCCTGGCCTGGTAGCAAAGGCAACCAATTAAATAGAACAATAGTTATGTCTAGGTGTGTGGTAATGATAACTGGGCCACTGACATCCTCTAGGAGAAAGGGGGAGGGGAGAGCCAGTGGACCCTAACCTGAGAGTTCAGCCTTTACTCCCTCTTTTCCTCCCACAGCTTGAAGGGATCTTGAGGGATGCCAAACAGGAAAGGGGGGTTGTCTGAAAGGAGACTCCATGATGCAGCTTCCATGAGATCCCACTCCATCACCATTATGGATGATGCTTTGCAGTGGTGCAGCTATTCATTGATCAGCCACACTCCTGTGATTAACCCTTGCCCCATGCTCTTGTCAGTAAACCCAACAAGCTGGCTGGTTCACCAAGTTGAATTTTGGTGCAATCATACTTTGGTCCATCCCTGGTGTCCCATCAGGGGTGGATAGACATTTGTTCATGTCTCCCCAGAAACAGTTAATACAACACTCAGCCTTGCCCCCATTAACACAACACTCAGCATGCTCCCATTCCTGGGCTCCCCACACACTTCAGCCTCCTACTCCACCATGCCTTCCCAGCAGTAACCAGTCTGGAAAAAAATGAAGATATTCTCAAGAGACATTGTTCTCAGTCTGACTCTCGTGAAACAATGGATGCTCTTACCAAACACTAAAACAGTGATTTCCCCAGAAACCTCACACTTGGGGAAGTAAAAATTGCCAGCTATAGGAGGAACTTACCTCTGGAAAAAGGTTTACAACTTGTCAGATCATCTTATAGAATGGGACTGAGCCCAGACATTGATGGTTCAATGGTGGTCAGCCTCAGACCTTGACCAGAACTGCTTAAATGTGCATGTGCTATGCTTTCTATTTCAACTTTAACCTCACTACATGACCCTGACAATAAACTTAAGGGGTATCCCTGGATCTCTCTGTCCCTTTTTCCATGGTGGCCACATGAAATAAAAGTTTCTTGTTCTGTCTTTTACTATTAACTTTGCTGTTTGATTGGCTTCTGAAGAACACATGACTGAACTTGACTTCCTGGGGTACAGACTGTGACCCCAAGCTTAGTAACCCTGACACTATAAACTGATCCCCCTCTGAAACCTGAGCCAAGATAAGTCTTCTCCCCCTTGAGTTGTTTCTATCAAATGTGTTGGTCATAAAGATGCAAAAGTGACTACCCGATGGAGTCCAAGGACAGCTCTGCACAGTAGCTGCTGTCCCCTTCTAATTGTGATGTCCCTGCATGGATTAAGTCAGGAGCACACAACCTACCTCTGTCATGTCTTCTAACAAGACACTGGGTCCTCAGTAACACCAGCAGGGAGAGCAACAATTTACTCTTCATTCCTTCAGAACTGGCACCAATCCCAAACAAAGGTGGAAGAGCCAATGCCCCGACTGAGTGATTTTTTTCACAAGTTCTCACCCTTTGGTGGGTACTTCAAATACATAATAGAACCACATCCAAATTTCTCATTTGGTTGGGTCTCCTTCTGTCCTATATGTGGACACAGTCACATATCAAACCTAAGATCAACTAAAAGTACCTGGACAAACGGGTGCCAGCAGCCAGGGCAGTCAGGAGCTGAATGCCTACTGTTTACCTGAGATCTGGCCAGCTTACATTTAGTAAAGTCATCCTTGGCATAGGAAATGGGCCCCCTGTACACTGTTTCTTACAGAAAGTACATTCTTGTCCTGATTATGATTTTTTTCCCCATGTTTTAAACTAGAAAAGGAGAGCCCTCCTCATTCCTCCTCATTAAACAGATCCAGTCAAGAGAGAGATAGTCACAGAGAAAGCCTACTGTTAAAATTTATTAAGCTCTGCCATGAATTCAAAAGGAAACTTTAAGAACTCATCTTGTGGGCTGGAGGGATGGCCCAGCAGTTAAGAGCACTGGCTGCTCTTCCAGGAGACCAAGGTCGGATTCCTTGTAACCACATGGCAGCTCACAACCATCTGCACTCAAGTTCCAAGGGATCTGATGTCCTCTTCTGACCTACATGGACACTAGGCATGCACATGGTGCACAGGCACATGGTGCCTAAGCACACAGTACACAGGTGCATGATCCATAGGCATACATCCATACATATAAAGCAGTAACAATCAAGAGCCAGTCTTGTTACCAGGGCCTCCTTTCATAAAATCTGCTTTGGTTTGAGGGCAGTTAAACTTTCTGACCCCCACCCTGCCTTTCCTGGTCTCCATATGCCCCCATCCCCACCCCCAGGGAGAAGTGCTGCAGTTTGAGTGTGCAAGCTGTCCTACAGGATCATGTGTTGAAAATCCTGGTCCCCAGATGGCACAACTGGTTTTGGAGACTGTGAAACCTTCGAGAGGTGGCTCCTTATGGAAGGAAAGGGTTCCCTGGGGGCGGGCTTTTATAGCAGCTTGTTGCCTCTTCCTTGCTGCTCTCTGGGTTCTGGAAACAAATCCAGGCATATTCGTAATCTAAACATAGATCAAGTGTATGATCTAAGGTTGGCCTGTTTTCTGTTACTGAAACAAAATACTTGAGACTGGATGATTTACAAAGAACAGAGTTTGATTTCGCTCATAGTTTTGGATATTGGGAAGGCCACGGGCAAGTGCTGGTCCTTGGTGGACATCTTCTCATTGTCATATGACATGGCGGGGAGTGTCACACAGCACGGAAGAGAAGGCCTTTAGATCAGGCCTTTCTTCTTCTGACAAAGTCACAATCACCATCAAGGGGATCCCCCCTCCTGAACTCATATAATTATCTATATCCAAAGGCTCCACTTTCCAATGTCGTGATCACCATAAGGCTTTAAGGACTAAGTTTCTGACACGTGAACTTTCTAGGAAACTCATTCAAATACACATCAAATTGCATAAGAAATTTGATGTTCTAATAGAATAAATCATAAATATAAAATGATAGGCATAATAACAAAAACTTAGTTAGCTAGTGACCACAGCCTTTATTACTACTTGAGGGGCGAGTCTTCTTTTTTTAATGAGTTTCTCTCTCTCTCTAGACTATTGGCATACTTTTTCTTTTAAGATGTATTTATTTTATTTATATGAGTTCACTGCAGCTGTCTTCAAATGCGCCAGAAGAGGACATCAGATCCCATTACAGATGGTCATGAGCCACCATGTGGTTGCTGGGAATTGAACTCAGGACCTGCTCTTAACCACTGAGCTATCTCTTCAGCCTGGGGCTGAGTCATTGAAGGACACAAATCTATATAACCTTGGTCTCTGCGATTCCTCCGCCACCCTCTACCCCACCGTGAACCTTCCAAGGTATCAATTCAGCTCCTTTATTGAATGGATCATCATCAGAAACCTTAGGTCTCCTATCCCTAGACCACCCCTTTCCTGATTCTCCACATGCCCCCAGTAAGAAGTTTTGTGGTTTGAATGTTAAATGCCTGCACGGGCTCCTGTGTTTGGTCCCCGGCTGGTGGTGCTGATTCGGAAGGTTCTGTGACATGGAACTTTACTAGATGAAGTAGGTCACTCGGGGTGCCCCCTTAGGCCTGTCCCCTCTCACTGTTTACTGTCTGCTCCCTGGCTATGGATGCATTGTGAGCAGCCTGCTCATCACCCTGCCCATTACCTTCTCTGCTATGGATTTCTCTGCTATCCAGAGGAGCCAGAAGAAACCCTTTCTTCATTACATTGCTTCTTGTCAGACAGAAGATTGCAGCAGTGAGAAAAGTCACCAATTCGTGGGATCTGGAACTGGGTACTTACTGGCCAATGAGACTCCTGACCTTATGCAGAATAGAGAGGGCATAATCTGAGAATCACATGTACAGTGACTCTTAATGGGGAGAAAGTCCCCAATGAGCTAACAGTTTCTTTCTCTATCACCAATTTGAGCAATTACTGTTTTGCAATTAAATTCACTCAGGAAAATAGAATCATTACTATGAGGAGTGGGTAACCAGAAAAGGGCATAAGCTATACAGCAGGCAATTCCCAGGGATGTCAATAGAAAACTGCATAGGAGTCACTGTGAGGCAGGGGCACCCCTGGGAGAGGCTCTGTGAGGCAGATGTGTCCTCAGGAGATGCCCTGGGCATTTATTGTTTGGAGTGAAGATAAGAAGTGGAGATGCCAAATGTGGCTTTAAAAACCATCATCTCTCTGCACACAGAGCCATGCCATGTGGGTCAAGGTGAATAACCTCACAGAGTTCATGTTGCCTATCTTCCCATTCTTTTGTAACTAGGTATGTTTAGTAATGTAATAGTAGATTTTCTAATACAAAATTTTAAAAAAGGTTGACATTTTATTAAGTGATATAGATATTGTTCTCAGTTACATACTTTATTAAGTATCATTGGCCTCCTCTCTCTCCCTTTCTCCCTCTCTCTGTCTTTCTCTCTCTGTCTCTCTGTCTCTGTCTCTGTATCTGTCTATGTCTCTCTCTCTCTCTCTCTCTCTCTCATGTGTGTGTGTGTGTGTGTGTGTGTGTGTGTGTGTGTGTGTGTGTATCCTTCTCTATACTGCTAAGGATAGAATCCAGAGCCTTGTGCATGCTAGTCAGGCATTCTCCCACTGAGCTCCATCTCCAGCCCCCAGGATTTCATTCAGAGTTTGGAAGTTCCTTTGTTTTGGTTTGTCAAGGTGCTAGGAATCAACCCAGGGTCTCCAGCATACTAGGATACTAGGTGAGCATTCTACTGCTGAGCTATATCCCCAGCCCCAACATTTTGAAAATAAAATCTCATTGCTGCTCCATTTGAGCAGGACATTAAAGTGTCTTTGGATACTGAGCCTCTGTCAATAGCAAGAAGGCTTTGCAGGGAGGTGTCTAGAGTTAGTGAGTAGAGATCTGTGCTATGCTGGGAACCGTGCACACTGCCATGGGACATACGAAGTCCACTACTGTGTGGCTTGTGGCAGAGACTACTGTTAGAATGTTTTTGTTGTAATGGGTGAAAAGCAATAATCATGAGAGTTACGTGTCTAAGTGTTGTCTCTTCTCCAATGAGGAGGCAAATGGCAGCTGCCGAGCTAGCTTCTCATAGACAGTTTCAAAGGTCTGAGCGGGGCTGGTTGACTTTGGGACACTGCATGTGCTAGGCTGGCCTGGGCCCACAGCGTTGTAACTAACTAAAGGAGTTCATTTCTAGTCTGTGGGTCCCTATGTTGGCAAAGGGAAAATATAAAAGACCCCAGTTAGTCATTTTTAGGTGTGGCTCCCCACACCCCTGTAGTACCAGCCTATAAATTTCCATTTCCCTGAAAGAAGTAAACAATCTTCTCTAACATGCATTCTCTCCCTTCTTCCCTCCATCCCTCCCTTTCTCCTTTTTACCCACTCTCCCTCCCTCTCTTCTCTTTCCATTACATGGCACAGAGGAGGCCACATTTACTCAAGCCAAGCAACAGTAATTTCTACACTAGTGCATCAAGACAAGAGACCCTGTTATAGCTACTCCTGCACAGAAACAGGGTTCCACCATGATTACTTCTGCTACATACAAAAGCAGAGATCCAGTCCTCACTGTGGAAAGGAAGCATAGCTACTTGTGGGCTCATAGGAAGAGGGATTGAGAGAAGTAACCAGGTGGGGCACCCTAAACCTAAAATAACCTCACATGCCCTTAGAGACTACAGCACTTATTT
Source organism: Mastomys coucha (assembly GCF_008632895.1). Classification (NCBI taxonomy): domain Eukaryota; kingdom Metazoa; phylum Chordata; class Mammalia; order Rodentia; family Muridae; genus Mastomys; species Mastomys coucha. Next base: position 126,787,482 of record NW_022196905.1, on the reverse strand, counting down.
CCAAACGTCTGCCTTTGTGTAACTTGAAGCGTCTATAATATTTGCAAATAAACTTTGTTTTTTTTCTGCTTTGAGAGCTTGCCCTATTTTTAAATGCTTTAAACGACAGAGAAAAAAGAACCCATCAAATTTCACAAGCGTCAGCCTTGCTGTGATTTATAAAGGATGTTTCAGGCTGAGAGGAAGGAAGTGGAGATGTATCACCTTTACATGGGAGCTCCATGGGGAGAGTTCCAGCACCATGACCACAAACAACCACCGTGGGGGTCCTGAAAAAGGAAAGTGAACCTGAGGTTGGAGGAAGAGTTCTATCAGGAGAGACAGCCATCGTGGAAAACATGATGGGGGTCCTGAAGGGAAGGAATTTATCCCTTAATTCAATTCCCTCTTCAGTTCTGTTGAACAAATGGAGTCTCTCTGACTCTTTTCAGTCTTCAAGGGTGACTTTCGAGTCATGTGACATAACCTACATCCCAGAAGTCCAGAAGTCACTGGGCAAGAAGCTGCTAGATAAAAGTCTCTGTGCTCGAGATATGGCTCAGCTGTTAAGAATGCACATTGTCCTTGCAGAGGACCCAAGTTCAGTTCCCAGCACCAACATCTGGGCAGCCCACAACTGACTAAAGAGTCATCCCTACAGAGTCCAAGGCCCCTGCAGGACATCACCGCCCCCACCTCCACCCCCACACTCGCCGCCCCTGAACCCACACATGCACATACTCACACCCTGATACACACTATTTAGAAAACGATAAATCTTTTAAAATACTGTTAAAATTTGAAGTTGTCTTGGGCCTGGGCATGGGACAAGGGCTCGCAGCTGCAAAAAGAGAGAGAAACTTTAAAGCCACAACGCGCTTTGTTCACCAACTCCATCCATGCCCAGAGAGAGCCGCAGGGGTGTGTGGCCTGATTTCTGAACAAAGGAGAAGCGGTTAGAGGATGCATGATCTAACACCTATGTCAAAACAATCCCGGCTTTCATTCATCTTCGTGAAACCGAGGCCCCTCCTCTGAAAGCATGTTTTACAGAAGCTCGAGATAGAAATAAATTCCAGGAGGGATGACATTGCATCTTGCTTTTATTTTATTTCTGCAAGCTCCTGGTATGCAATTGCTCCATCAATTCCATAAGGAGAGATGCCAGTGAGAAGAGGAGTGGAGGAGACAGGAAGTGGAGTTATCAGGGAGAGGTGGGAGGTCTGGGAGAGAACTGTTTGCTCGTTTCCCTGTAGCATTGTTTGCTGGAAGCGAAATGAATCAAACAATGGTAATGGCCGCAAAAAAGAATAATCACAATAATAAAAATAACAGCTAACACAGCACTCCCCGTTTTACATGTATTACCTTACCTCGTTCTTTCAATTATCCTGTGTGAGCTTCAAGGATTAAAACATATGCAACAATCCCAACTCCTACTAAGTGCTCAATAAACGATCGTTAGCCTGATTTGTTCAGTTTCCCGCTGGTCCTTCTGTAATATCAGACCAGAGGTCTGCAGAGACTTTCCAGTGTGATTCCTGACAGCCATAGCTTATTAAGGGGCTCTACTTTACAGTACTGTCACCAATCGCGCCTGTGACCAAATCACAGCCTGCCAATGGAAACAAGTGTCCCAAAAGGACTGAAGGAAAAGTGTCAGGTGTGGTCACGGTGGTGGCAGAGTTCTTTGCTGGAGTTAATGATGGTTAGCTGGTCTCTGAGGGGTCCCCCGAGTCCCTCTGCTACTAATTAACAAGAGGTACCGTTGTCCCCAGGGCTCCTTCTTCATCGTTTCTTGTGTCTCTCACTTCTTGGGAGCTGATGCTCATCTCATTAGTGTAGAATGCCCTCCTTATTTCTGATGGATGAAAATAAAGTAGCACAAAAGTGGCCAGAGGAGCCAGCAAGCCTGGGACCCCAGGCAGTGCCTCAAGAACCTTCCCTGGGATGTGAGCCCTTATCACTGTGAGCCTTGAACCTAACTCTCCTTTCTGCCATCAGAATTTGTAAATGGCTTGTCTATACACCAGGCATGCGTAAGTAAATCCCAAATTTAACTAACAAACAATGACTGTATTATCCACTTTTGCCTTAGACCCTGTGTCTACTTGGCAAGGACCCAGCCTTGGAAATAGCTGGTCAGAGTCCAGGAGCATAGAAGAGTACTTGACCAAGGCTAGCCCGTGCCTACCTCAGTTTCCCCAGGTCACACTCCACAGGTACCTTGCAGTCCCTGTAAAGTGAAATTTCAGTCAACAGTGCAGGGACAGAGGCATCGCTCCATAGGATCACCAGAATCAGTCTGAGGAGTTCCCATAACCTTTTGGGAACCTCCACTCAGATAACACCAGATTCTTGGATTTGACACAGGAAAGAATTTCAAGGAAGTTGATACAAAGCCAAATTCAAATTTATTTAAATACAGGTTTTTAAGCAAAAGGATTAAGAGAAAATGGATGGTCAGGAAAGACTGGATGTACCCAGTGTGGGTACGGGCTTTTTAAGGTAGAGTCACGATTATATGTGTGAGCAGTTGACATGTATATCATTTTTGGTGACTCTCAAGTTTCATCTCAAGGAGTTGTTAAGAAACTTTCTATTCTTTCCTCTCTCTTTTCAGTAAGTGTGATTATAGGGTGGCATTTAGGGGGTGTCTTGTGGATGGATTGATAATCTGATAAGCTAAAACCAAAAACCTCAAGGGTTACACAGGGGTTGGGGCATGTGCTGTTACTGTAAATGGGGTTTCTGGTGAGAGTCCCACAGGTTTGCAGTTGGGAAGGAGGTAAAGCAAATGTTGTTAACTGTGCTGGGATTCTTGCTTCTCAGCTGGTGAAAGGCATCTGTGCTTTCTAGTGCTATGAAGAGACACCATGACCATGGCAGCTCTTATAAAGAAAAGCATTTAACTAGGGCTGGCTTACAATTTCAGAGGTTTAGTCCATTGTCATCATGGTGGGAACCATGGCAGTATGCAGGCAGACGTGGTACTGGAGAGACAGCTGAGAGTTCTACATCAGGGTTAGCAGGTAGCAGAAAGACAGTGAGATACTGGGTCTGGCTTGAGCATCGGAAACCCCAAAGCCCACCGCCTAGTGACACACTTTCTCTAACAAGGCCACGCCTACCCCAACAAGGACACACCTCCTTCAGACCTCCTTCATAAGGAAAGAGCCCTGGTACGGATAAAGTCAATGGTATGTTACAGATAAAGTCAATGTTATATTAAGTACACACAGTTTGATTATTTAGAAAGGGCTCTTACCCAGACTGGCCCACTCCCAACTAGTTGCATGGTTGGGAATGACCTTAAATTTCTCCTTCTGCTTAGACCACCTAGATGCCGAGATTAGAGGCATGCACCACCACTCCAACTCCCACTATGCTAAGAATGGGACGGAGGTTTCTCTCGAATGCTAGCTGAGCATTCTGCCGCCTCCTTGGTCAGTCACAGTTTGTCGTTTCCTTTACCGTTCTCATTTGAGTTACTTCTTGGGGAAATGCACATTGTCTTCTGTAGATGACCAGGATTCTCACTGGTGGTTCTGGTGCCCAGCCAATAGGAACTGCAGACTAGAGACCCCGATGATGGGTTTCTTTCCCTTCCTATATGCTCTTAATTTTCCCTATCTTTTTATTCTACCTCTGGAGTGACTGGGTTACTTCATCCAGAGATATCCCACCATGGAGGGCTCCTCTGATGGAATCAGGTCCTGAGGAATGTGGAAATGCCCCCCACATTCTTAATTCTGACCCAGAGGCAGTAACAGCCTAGACACTTGACTGCCTCTGGCAGCTGGCTTAACCCGGCCCACATCTGTGTAAATAGTCCTGTCTCTCCACTCCCTTTAGCTTCTCCTTTGGAGTACACCATCTGTTTCCTGCAGGGACCCGACTGAGACAGATGTTTACATAAATACTATGAGACTAAAGGATTTATATCAATCCTGGAATTATTTCCCTAGTGAATATGGTGTTTTATAGAGGGTCTCATTTGTAAACTTAACCAAAGGATTTTATAAACGACTATCTTAAGAAATGTTTTTGCAGTCGCAACGCCGGGAGTAACTGGGACCAGTGGGACCCAGGCACACAGGAGCTCAGCCAGTTCAGTGGCATGGGTTCCATCCAGTCTGTCTGGGCTAGTGCCCTGAGCAGACCTTGGTCACAAATTCTGCACAACACTCAGAGGAAGCTCCACTCGAAGGCGCTCTAACACACCCAGGATCAGAGGATCAGAGGTGAGAAGGACACAACATCTGTCCCAAAACCAGGAGTAACTGGGACCAGCAGGACCCAGGAATGCAAGAACTCCATCAGCCCAGTGGCACTGGTTGTTTCCAGTCTGTATGGGTCATTGCTCTGAGCAGATCTTGAGGACAAATTTTACAGCCAGTCCCACAACATCCAGAAGAACCTCCACACCCAGGAGCTCTAACAGGCCCAGGATAACAGGATCCCAGAATCACAGGATAGTAGAGACAGCTTGACTCTGAGGCGTTCTGACACAACTAGGATCACAAGTAGGACAGGCCCCATTCAGATTTAGCCAGGGCAGGTAGCACTAGAGATAACCAGATGGCTAGAGGCAAGCATAAGAACATAAGCAATAGAAACCAAGGTTACTTGGCATCATCAGAACCCAATTCTCCCACCATAGCAAGTACTGGACACACCATCACACCAGAAAAGCAAGATTCAGATCTAAAATCACTGCTTATGATGATGATACAGGACTTTAAGAAGGACATAAATAATTCCCTCAAAGAAATACAGAACACAGGGAAACAGCTAGAAGCCCTTAAAGAAGAAACACAAAAATCCCTTAAAGAACTGCAGAAAAACACAATCAAACAGGTGAAGAAAATGAACAAAACCATCCAGGATCTAAAAATGGAAATATAAAAAATAAAGAAATCAGAAAGAGAGACAATCCTGGAGTCAGAAAACCTAGGAAAGAGATCAGGAGTCATAGATGCAAGCATCACTAACAGAATACAAGAGATAGAAGAGAGAATCTCAGGGGTAGAAGACACCATGGAAAACATTGACACAGCAGTCAAAGAAAATGCAAAAAGTAAAATGCTTCTAACCCAAAACATCCAGGAAACCCAGGACACAATGAGAAGACCAAAACTAAGGATAATAAGTGTAGAAGAGAGTGAAGACTCCCAACTTAAAGGGTCAGTAAATATCTTCAACAAAATTATAGAAGAAAATTTTCCTAACCTAAAGAAAGAGATGCCCACGAACATACAAGAAGTCTACTGAACTCCAAATAGACTGGACCAGAAAAGAAATTCCTCCCATCATATAATAATCAAAACACCAAATGCACTAAACAAAGAAAGAAATTTAAAAATAATAAGGGAAAAAGGTCAAGTAACATATAAAGGCAGGCCTATCAGAATTACACCAGACTTTTCATCTGAGACTATGAAAGCTAGAAGATCCTGGGCAGATGTCATACAGACCTCAAGAGAACACAAATGTCAGCCCAGCCTACTATACCCAGAAAAACTCTTAATTACCATAGATGGAGAAAATAAGATATTCCATGACAAAACAAAATTTACACAATATCTTTCCACAAATCCAGCCCTCAAAGGATAATAGATGGAAAACACCAACATAAGGAGCAAAACTTCACTCTAGAAGAAGCAAGAAAGTAATCTTTCAACAAACCTAATTCCACCTCTTACAACAAAAACAATAGTTTTTGTTATTACAACAATAGTTTTTGTTGTAATAATTACTTTGTCTTAATATCTTAATATGAAAATTAATATTACCAACATATCCTAAGTGATTGAAATCCAAAAATATGAGGAATTAGAAATTTGTTGACTGTCACTCAATGATCTCTCTAATTTGGTAGTTGGAGAAATAGGTCCAATATTGTACAATGCATATATACTTTCTGCTTGTTTGTACATGAGAGTGTCTTGCTGGGTACCACATAGGTACCCACATCAGGCTTCTATCTCAGCCTCTTTTTTAGTAGGATTGGTTATTTGCTGTTTTTACACTATACTATGGTTTTCAGAACAGCTTAGATAATTCAAAAGTTTATACAGCCAAAAGAAATGTAGACAATTAATTTGGGAGGTAGTTTGTAAGACAACAACAAAGAGTGAGACTGAATGTTTTGCTTGATGTTTGAAAAAGATGGCTTAATAAGTTACTCTTTCTCTGAGATGAATGCTTTTCCAAATTATCACAGCTAATGAACCAGATTCTTAACCTCACCTAATGTCTGTGCCACCCTCCAAGCAGAACCATTGTTCATTGAAACAGTTGATGAATGACTTCATGGATAGACCATCTAATACACATACAAATGAATGTAACCTCTACTCTGTGGTCTGAGAATGATGACAATCACTCAAGGCAAATAGCTTTGACCATAGCAGGAAATCTGTATCCAAAAATCGAGCCTACAATTCACTCCTTGGTGCGGCAGAACTGTCAACTCTCAGCTTAGCTACGATGGAGGTAAAATCCTTTGGTGATGTGCGGGTCATTGAAGTACAGCCTTATTACAATGAAATCCAATGTCTAAAAATTGTTCTTATTTTGACCTTGTACCACAGTAAGAGCCAAGATTTTAAGCTCTACTAAAAACAAAACAAACAAACAAAAAGACTTTATCTATTTATGTTCATTTAAAAAATTACTAGTAGTGATGTATTATTTTAAAATATACAATTAATGTTTGTTGTTATTTCAAATTTATATTGAGAAAAATGTATGTATTTTCAGTATTGCTGTAGACAAGCATATACATAAGACTGTTCAATTGATTGTTGTTTTATATCAAAAAAATTTTATAATACTCATTGTTATTGTTACAATATTTTATAAATTTTAAAGAATATGACAAAATAAAAAAATGAAAGGTATTGCAGGTATTGAAGGGGGTCTCTGGGAGGAGTTGGGGTGCAAAAGGGAAACAAGAACGTGATGTAATTCTATTTGCTTAAAATATGCCTTTAAATGTTAACAAATTCAGATAAATTGAAATCATGTATCTCATCATAATGCAATAAACTTAAATCAATAAGAACAAAAAGAAATGTGTTTGTACTCTCTTCTCCTCCCCAGATACTTTAAGGAAACTTAAAAAAATTGGGGTTCCATCCTCTTCAATGTAGGGGTTAAAATCATGACTCATAATTGATAGATTCAAATTTGGGGCTCATAGCAGACTCAGAGACAGACTTTCCTTTTAATAAAAGATTTCTTAAAAGAGATATTAACAGCATAGGCAGACAGGCAGAAGGCCCCATGGTAGGGGCACTGAGAAGAGCTCTGACTCATACCACATACTGAGTGTCTTTTTTAACAGTAGAGGAGAGATGTCCTATACCGTGTGACTGATGGGCAGTCCATGGTGCATGGTTGTAGTGAGGCTGCCTCTGATTCCTGGCTGGACAAGAAGAGATTTCCTGTTAGCCTGGAATCCATATGCAGAATTAGCTATAATAATAGGGAGGGCAGGAATCTGGAAAACCAAGTTAATAGAAGAGTTTTACAAAAATGGAGTGACTGAGGCTGGAGAGAGAGCTCAGTGCTTAAACAATTACTGCTCTTGCAGAGCACCCAAGTTCAGTTCCCAGCACCCATGTTGGGCAGCTCACAACTGCCTGTAACTCTAGCTCCAGGGACCTACTCTCTGAACACCATGTGGAGCTGCACTCATGATATCCCACCTACATCAGGCTTCACACACTCCCATTTCTGAACTAAAGTATAGACTTCTCTTGTTCCTAACAATAAAATCTCAACAGTCCCTATTCAACTGTCTTTCTTAGTATCCATTGAGAAAAATTGAATGGCTGATCCAGTCTGAACTGGTTTTGGGTACATGCCAGTGAGACAAAGTGTCTCCTTCAAGTACACTTTAGGGAGAATCTTCTATTTACCAGCTTAAATCTGTGCATAATTGTGCATGAACAAGATTAAAATCACATGCATTTTGGGAAGGGGTATGTGCAGCGGGAAAATTACATGAACTAATCTATCAATCTAAATAGAGAGCCAGCCAAACCAAACTCCTTAGTAACCCATACTCTTCCATTGGGTCTCAGAAAATGGGACCCAAAACTGCAGGGGCCCTTGAGAATTCTCACTCGGGTTGCTCAGTGGCAGTGGGGACAGCACATCCTTCTATCTGTACTAGTGTCCTGCTCTACAGAAAGCTGGCTTACTCTTGTCAGTCTAGGTGAGCCCCCTGTTTTCAGTTCTTTGGATAAGAGGCCAAGAACCTGGACATGCCTGCTCAGACCCTGACCACTAGTAATGGTTCTACTTTGCGGGCACAAATCCTATATTAAAGACATGGGTTGTATTTTCTTCCCATCTGTAGCTAGTCTTTCATTCTCTTACGCATGTTTCCTGTAGAGCAGTTTCTACTTTAATAAAATCAATCTTACCAATGTGTTTTTCATGGGTCATGCTTCAGTTTAAGGATAAATGGCTTCTTCCTCAAAACCCATGCCACAAAGATTTTTTTTTTCTAAAACATCACTTCTAAACCTGTGGTTCTCCACCCTGTTGGGGATCACATATCAGATATTTACATTACGATTCATAACAGTAGCAAATTACAATTTTGAAGTAGCAACAAAATGATTTTACGGTTGGGGGTCATCCCAACATGAGGTACTGTATTAAAGGGTCACAACATTAAAAAGGTTGAGAACCACTGAACCAAAACATTTTTTGGCTTTAAATGGTAGTTGAAATTGAATTGATACTCCCTTTCTAATTTAAGTTATTTTCATGTTAAATATAAAGTTTAGTTATAGATTTATTTCTTTGTACACAAATATCCAACTGTCCCCAAGTCATTTATTAACAGTATCTAGTCCAGCACTGTGGCTCAGTGGGTAGAGACTCCTGTTACTGAGGCTACAGACCTGAGTTCAATCCCTGTGACTGAAGTAGGTGAGAGCTAAATCCTGAAAATTGTCCTGTGACTTGCACGTGTACTCTGGCCCATATGTGTGTGTGTGTGTATACACAAACGCACAGTTAATTGATATCTGATACATATTTTTAAAGCATCCATTCTTGTTGAATTGCCTGTGATTAGTGAGCAAAATCTACTTGACTACCAAGCATGATGGCTCGGTCCTATAATCCCAGCATTTGGGAAGTTAAAGCAGAAGGTACTTATAAAGTTAAGGCCAGTATATGCATGTTTATGTGTGTGTGTGTGTGTGTGTGTGTGTGTGTGTGTGTGTGCACATGTGTGTGCGTGTGTGTGTGTGTGTGTGTGCGCGCGCGCGCGCGCGTGTGTGTGTGTGTGTGTGTGTGCACATGTGTGTGTGTGTGTGTGTGTGTGTGTGTGTGTGCACTGTATGCATGAGCATGTGAAGGTCAGAGAGTAACCTTAGGTTCTTTTTCTATCACTTCTCTTCCATGTTGGGGGCTTTATTTTGAGATGAGGTCTTTAAATCTGAACCTTCCTGATTCGTCCAAACTGGCGAGCCAAGGAGCTCCAAGAATCTACCTGTCTCTGCCTCCCTGAGTCTGAGATAATAAATGCATGACGGTATGTCCGGCTTTTAAAATCTGGGTTTTAAGGATTGAACTGCACAAACAGTAATTATTTGTATCTGCAGAGCCATCTCTCCAGCCCCAAGATGCAGTTCCTAAAAAGTGTTTTCAATGTACAGTCCTCTAAAAACACAAAGCTAGAAGATGCAGATATAGGAAGTTGGCTGTGTTTCATTCACATGTCTTGTTGTATGAGTTGGGAGAGGAGGATGCAGCAGGGAACACTTTAGGGACTCAGATGCTTGGCCATTGTTGAGGGCTGGATAGAGCTGAGTGAAGAGAAGACATCGTGGAGACTCCATGGCCTTTGACAGCAGACTGTATTTAGATGCAGAAGAGATGGAAATTGGGTATATTCCTGGTACCCAACTGACTGCTATAAGGAAACTCTAACATGAGGCTGGAGAGATAGTCCCATGTTAGAATCCCTTGCCTTGTAGTCATGACAACCTGAGTTTGATCCTCAGAAGCAACAGTTTTAAAAAAGCTTGTTACAGTAATGCATGTTTGTAATCCTGGGACTGGGTAGGTACTCGGCAAGTAACAAGCCAGTGAGATGTTCTGTCCTCCAAAAATAAGTTGGACAGCATGAGGAACAGCACCTGGGATTGTCATTTAGCTTCCATGTTCATGCACTCACACACACATGAATGTACCATACCCAGGTGCCGCAGCATACACGTGAACACACACAGATACACATATGCACACATATACGCATATGCATGCACACACACATACATACAAATACACACAAATACACATACACACACAATCTCTTCAAGCTAGAGAACAGCACAGCTGGGAATATTTTAGCATCTCCCAGTGGGTTATTCCACCTATTAAGCTGCCTTTTGGGTCTCTGAGCTTAAAAACACTGATTTCTAAATAATGTCAAAGTCTTGAGACAGCATTACAAGAATCTAGATTAAGCCTCTGAGCCTTAGACTTTGATCCTCACGAATTTATGCCTGACCCTAAACTAGTTCATACAAGCAAACTACAAACAGTTCAGCAATACCCAAAATCCTGTTGATCACTAGACCTGTCATAAAATTATCAATAAAGTGCAAAAGCATAATTTCTTGTTTGTAAGTTTTAAAGATTTAATTTATTTTTAATTTTGTGTGCTTATGTATATCTGTATGTGGGTATGTACCAAATAAGGAATGCAGTACCTAAGGAGACCAGAAGAGGGAGTCCCATCCACTGGGGCTGGAGCTATAGATGCTTGGAAGATAGCCAGTGTGGATGCTGGGAACTAAACTCAGGGTCCCTGAAAGAATGCTAGCCCTTAATTGCTGAGCCATCACTCCAGCACTCAAAAGTATGTTGTAAATCACTTCTCACCTTCAGCTCTATTCAGCATTTCTGAGGAGTGGAGCTTAAACTAAAAGTGATGAAAGAGTCTTAGAAAGCATCCCCACAGTGCTTTTTTTTTCCAAAGACTTAATCAAGATTAATTAAGTTTTAATTACATGTGAAGCACAGGGCTGGATGCTGTGATGAATCCAAAACAAGTACAAGCACGGTCAACCTTGACAACATTTGCTCTACTATAAAGATGATTCAGCTTGAGACCTGAGGTGCAGTCCAGATCAATTGTTTCTGGTTGTGTGTGATTTGGGTCTTGATCTATGGACAGATCAAGCAAGCCCAGGTTCAAATAAAAACCCATGAATCTAATGGTAACCCCTTCACAGTCTTTTCTGACAAATAAAATACCGTTACTTGTGAGCTAGGGAGATAGATCAGCTGGTAAAAGACTTGCTTTGTAAACATAAAAACTTGAATTTGAGCCCCAGAAGTCACATGAAAATTATATATGTGGTTGTGTGGGCCTGTAATCCCAGCACTGGGGGAAATGAAGATAAGACAGAAGGATCCATGAGACTCCCTGGCCAGCCATGCTAGCCTAATTGGTGAGCTCCAGGCTTAAAGGAGGTATCTTTCATGAGGATGTCCTCTGGCTTCGACATACATGTACACACACTTTGACATATGCCTTCACATATAGGCGAACATACATACACACACACACACACACACACACACACACTCATTCTCGTGTAACAGCTATTAGTACAATGTTAGGACATGGTACATATCATGTCAGTGTCCAACAGTCACATGGTTAAATAGATGGGCTTACATTGGTAGTTTGCTATCTAGCTGGGAGACCCAGAAAAGCATAAATAAAACCATTTTTAAAAGAATCTTAAAATATGTCCTAGATGGTATATTAAGTGCATACTTATGACAGGAGAGAAATGGTGTGAAATAGCATTACCTACAGAGTATGTCTGGCCAAAATACCCATTGCAGAAGGAGGAAGCCTTGAACTTCATATAAAACTGAGCAAAGAGCCAGCAGTGGTTCAGCATGACAACAAGCTCCATGACCTGAGCCAGACTCCCAGAATCCACAGGATGGAAAGAGAGAACTGCTTTTGGGCACTACCACAAATGGAATCATTACGGTTCTTAATACCTAGAGCTGCGGCCACAAGCTGTGTATTCAGATCTCTCCAGGATTTTTAGAAAGAGCAACATAAGGGAAGATAGACTCAATGTGTATCTATACTCAAAGTGTTCTCTTGAATCATATAAGTTTTAAACCGAAGTCCCTTGAATTCAAGCAAGGGAGTTCTCATCAGTACATCAAGTCAGATGATGGAGAGACTATGTAAGCGAGAGCCTAGGTTCTAGACCCCTCCAGAAAGTTTCTCAGTTAGAGCATTTGGTGTAAGGGCTTATCTCTATGTTCAAGCACAAGAAATTTTCTAAACCTTGCTCCCCAATTTAAAGTTATTGGTTAAATAAAAGTGGCTACAGTGAATTAAAGGGTAGAATAGAGGTAGTAGAGGTAGGCGGGGTTTCAGGCAGGAACCATGAGAGAGAAAATGGGGGGTAGGGGGGAGAAGACAGAGAAAACAGGAATTCTTCATTAGACATGGTAGACCAGGAGCACATATCCAAGTGAAACGGACACTGAGGGCAGGCTGATGGAGCAGGAATAGCCTGGTTGAAACTCAGAGTACTTGGGGGACTCACCTGGGCAAGTAGCCAGTCTAGCGTTAGAAAGATATATTAGGGGTAATTCCCCCAGTAATTATGCTAAGGCTAAATAAATAAATCATAGCCCCAGTCTTATTCATTTGGAAGCTAACCGGGATACAAATAATTATTTTACACCTGACTATAAATACAATGTGACCAGCTCCCTCATGCTAATAACTGTCATGATATACTGTATGCGCAAAACTATGAGCCAAAATAAATTGTTTCTTCCTTAAGATGTTTCTGGCCTGGTGTCTTTTTACAACTTTGAATTAAGAAGTGAAGCAGAAAAGATCTAACACAATCAAGAGTGTATTGCCAGTACTTTGAACCATAGTCTGCTAAGGGCTTTCTCTTGTGGTAGGAAGTATCCCCTGTCAAAGATACTTGTGTTCAAATTTTGGTTACAAATGTAGCAGTGCAGAGGCAAGGCATTGGGCATTGAGGAAGTGATTGAATCATGGGGGCTCTGACTTCATCAATGGGTCCATCCATTTAATGGATTCCTAAGTTAATGGGCTGTTGGGAGCCATGGCCTTGTGGAAAGTTACTAGCTTACACATAGAGCCCTGAGAGAACATGTATAGTCTAACAGTAAGAATATTTGTGGATGTGGAGGACACTGTGACCGCTGGTTCCAGAGACTGAAGATTGCCACCTGGCCTTTGGAAAGCCCTTCGGGGCTCTTCCACCCCCCCTTGAAGCTTCCTCTTGTTTATGCTTATATTGCTATCCCTGAAGTAAAGTTTCCAGAGCTTGATCACAGCTGTCTTGCTCTCATTCTTCGCATCTCTTGCCCCCCACCTCAGTCTCTCTCCCCTGCCCTAGGTCCCTGCTGAACGCTCTTCGGGCCGGGGCCATGGCTTATTGGGAAGTGGTGGTAGAATATTTCAGAAATGGTATCTAGTTGAAAGGAGTGGATCATTAGGGTGTACACTTGGAGGTTAATCTTATTCCCAGGCCTTTCATATCTCTCTCTCTCTCTCTCTCTCTCTCTCTCTCTCTCTCTCTCTCTCTCTCTCTCTCACACACACACACACACACACACACTGTCTCTGTGTGCCCTTCAGGCCCGTTTGCTTGGATGCTCTCTTACCATATTCCAGAACCAATGGTGCTAAGTGACCCTCCGAACCATGAGCAAGTGACTGAGCCAAAATAAAGCCTTCCTCCTCCAACTTGTTTGTATTAGTTACTTTCTCATCGCAGTGGAAAGCTAGCTAACACACATCCTTTGGTTATCATGATGATTTTAAGAGGTGAGTAATAAGTAATAAGTCCATGGTTGTTGTTTGAATGTAAAATATCCCCATAAGATCATTTTTGAGAACATTTGGTTCCCACTTGGAACGGGAAGGTTTTACAACCTTCTTCCTTTGGTTGGAGAAGTCGGTGGCTAGGAGCAGGCTTTGAGGCTTTATATCCTGACCCCACCTCCTGTCGACTGACTCCATTGCTTCGAGCTTGCCCTTCCTGTTCCCTTGACATCCTCACTATGATAGGCTTCATCTGCCTGGTAATCTAACACATAAACCTTTCTTCTTTAAATTCCTTTGGTTGGTGTATTTTATCACAGCAACAGAAAAGTTTCTAAGAGAGTAGCAAGAGATATTTCATTTAAAAAGATGAACTAACTTGCTGGAGGCTCCATCACAAGGGAAGATTAAGTGTAAATGTGAACTTATCCTCCACTGGCTCAAAACCCTGTTTTGAAAGTGTTCTAAATGTTGAGATGGATTAAGATACCTGGGGGATCATAAGTTACATTGTCAAATCCCTTTTCCACCTAGGTCTATAAAAGTTAGCGATTAGGTAGGTATGAGGGGAAAAAAATAAATGAACACTGCGCACAAAGGGAAAGGCAGAGAAGTGTGGAAGAAAATAATTTGATATCCATGAGAGTTTTGATAAAAGGCTGGCGAGATCTCATTATTTAACAGTGTTATCTGTCATTATGGCTGCTTCACAGTTCTAAATTTTACATTTATTCGTGGCTTTAAAAAAACTCATGCAGAGTCTTCTTGATATGAACGTCATGCTGACAAAAACAAGATTGATTAGTTTGTAATTATCTATCATCACAGCATGATCACAAGCAAAATGAAATATAGTTTCTGGGGCTAGAGAGATGGTTCAGTGGTTAGAGCATCTGCATCTCATTTAGAGGACCTGAGCTCAGTTACCAGGAGTGGCTTGAGTGGCTTGCTGACAGCTCTACCTCCAACTGCAGGCTATTGACACCCTCTTCTGGACTCTGCAGGCACCTGCACTCATGTGCACATACCAATACATAGACATACGGAAATGCACATAATTGAAAATTAAAAATAATACCTTTTATACTAAAAGAGCTTTTTTTTTTTGCTTACAGGTTCAAATTCCTCTCTCCAGGTGAGAACCTGTTCAGCACCTGAGATTGCTGGAATGTCTTTCCATGCAAACGACCCTCAGCCAATGAAACTTCACCTTAAGAAGAACCCCTTCCCACTCTCCAAGTTTCATATATAGAGCCTTTGATTCAACTCCCAATAAAGTGCATGCTCACAAGCTGTTTCATTGAAGTCAGCTAAAAGTGACTTCACGACAATCAGGCACCTTTCCAGCCAGCTCAAAAGGGATCCAGCAGCCCAAGAGGGGACAGCTTCGTTTCTGTGTCTGTCCCTTTGTTACGTGTGCCGTGGTCCCCGTCGCATGTCCCTTTGCGCATGCGTTACGACGATAAATGCCTCAGTAGTGAGGTGCACAGCAAGGATTCCTATTGCCTTATGAGTTTCCGATTACATTAGTTTCCGTACATGTTGCTATGATTTGTATTAACCTGGCAAAAGCAACTTAAGGAAGGGTTTACTTTGGCACGCAGTTAAAGGTTACAGTCCATCACGGGGTGTGGAGGGGGTCGGGGGAAGCCGCGGGGGCGGTGGGAGGGGAAGACAAGGCGGCAAGACCAAGACCACGAGGCAGCTGGTCACGTGGTCAGGAAGCAGAGAGAAATGGATGTCGGTGCTCTGCTCACTTTCTTCTTTTTCTTCAATCCAGGACTCCTTCCTGCCTCAACCTAATCTAAAGAGCCCGTTCTGCCTGAATGCAACTCTACCTTTTGCTGTGTAGCATAACGACGACACCAAATGCTTCCCTATCCCACCACCAATGGAACGGCTCACGCTCCCGACATCACGCCTTCTGCAGCATGATGCACTGTTCCCTAGACATGCCAGCCCAAATAAACTCTCCCTCATGTTACTTTTATCAAGTGTTTCTGAGCTAATACAGTATTGAGTGGTCACAACGGAAGACTAGAAAGTACCTGGGACCCAAAATAAAACAGGAGAGCTCTCTTCTCCCAGCTGACAAGTTACACATCCCTCAGAGCCAAGAGCAAGGACACATGTAAATAGTAAGCTGAAATACGCAGGATAAACTCAGGCACCAGACACCCATGTCCTCAAGGTGAGAGCTGAGTTCACACAATGGAGCCAGACAAGAGAGACAATATCTCCCTGAGTCCCAGGCAATCAAAAATCGGAAGGAAGGGATGGTCTTTGTGATTTAAAAAAAAGAAAAAATCCAGGGCTCCGTGCTCAGTGAAAGGAAGAGAATAAAGAGTCCTTAGAAGTCCCTCTGCCCTCCAGGCAGACTTGGGCTCTCAAATAATGCAGACAGATATTGGGCTTAGAAAATTAGATACTGCAGAGAAGTTTGACAAGACTGGAAATGCCAGGGCTTCTTTCATTGAGTCCTAAATAAACAAAGGCTCTGGCTCAGAAATCGGCCTCCCATTCATTTGCAAATCAAATGTATGCAAAAACCACCAGTGGCCAGAGGTAGATTCTATTACCTGACCCTCAGCCACTCTCAACCAAGATGACCACAGTCTTTGGGCTGTGCGCTGCTGCCTTGAACTGAATTGAACCCACACTGGGAGTCAAATGTGTGCTGCTGAGAATTCTCTTAGTCCTGTGTTAAACTCCCAAGCCAAATAAAAGGCAACTAGACCTAGTTTAGTTCCCTTTCAGAGCGCAGCACTGAATAGCAGGGACTGGTTGGTACCAGCAGACTAGATTTGTGTGGATAACCTTGTAAGCATTACACGAATGGCAAGGTCTCCCCCTTAATCCCGTTTAAAAAGGGTATACAGGCCCGAAGAGATAGCTCAGCAGCTAAGAGCACTTGCTGCTCATCCACGGGGCCTAAGTTGGGTTCCCAGCACCTGAATCAGGGTGCCTGATTATAGTTGCCTGTCACTCCAGTTTCAAGGGATCTGACATCTTCTTCTGGCCTCCTTGGAAAACCCACATTCATTTGGCATGTACTCTCACAGACACATACATATAAAGTGATTTTAAAAAAATGAGGAGTTGGAGGGATCAAGAGAATTTGTTGCTCTTGCAGAGGAGACAGATTCAGCTCCCAGCACCCACAGGTCAGCTAATAACTGTCTGGAACTTCCATTGCAGAAGGTCTAATGCCTTGCTCTGACTTCCACGGGCACTACATGCACATAGTATGGAAATTGTTAAAGAGATATTTATCACAACATCAGAGGCCTTAGTACAATTCTTCAAAGGTACTAAGAATTCTTAGTATAATCTTTGAGTTGAATACATTGCAGACTTGACATATTTGATAGAATGTTAAACAAGCATTTATACCATTTCATTTTATCCTGAGCCCTGAGCTAGAAACTGCATTTTCCTCTAAATTTCTCTAGTACTCAAGGTTTAGTTAGACTATGTCTGTGGGCCCAGTAATGGGACCACACCTTGTTTCCTAATTGAAGAAAGAAAACAAAAGAGATTTGATTTTGTCAACTCACAGCATTTTCTTCTGTAGGGCTACGAAAGCACCCTTCAAGTAAACAACCATTTTGTACTGACCCCCGCCTCTCTTGTATAGTATTGGAATCACACATAGCTAAGACAGGGAACTGTGGTAAGAGCCAGACCCACTATGTTCTGAGATGGTTCATGTTGACAACATAACAGGATCTAGAATCATCTTAGAGACAAATCCCTGGGTCTGCCTATGAGGAACTTTCTATATGAGGTTAACTGAAGTGCCAGCACAGACCGTGATTGTAAGTGTCACTGTTCACTGGGCTAGGAACACCAGCTGGATACAAAGGAGACAGTGAGCTAAGCACCAGAGTCATCCCTCTCAGCTTCCTGACTGTGGATATGATGTGATCGATGCCTCAAGCTCTTGCCGCCATACCTGCCCTACCATGATGGACCATATCCTGTCCAAAGAAGATACTGTCAGATCTGACTCACAAAAGAAGAGGAGACAGTCTATCCTTTGCCCTAATTGTTGGAAGTTTCACCTAACAAGGTCCTTCCCTTCTGTGTTGGTAATTTCACATGTCATCTTTGCTAGGATTATGGTCTCCAGTTTACAGATAAATAGGCTTTGACTAGCAAAGCAGGTGACTCTCAGTTATGTGGGTAGATAGATAGACAAAAAGGTGCATGGATGATATATGTCTGGGTGGGTAGGTGAATGGATAAAGGCAAGAAAGGTAATCTGGTTTTCCTTGGGTTGCTGTAATGAAGTACTCTAACAGAAAACAACTTAGGTGGGAAAATATATATATTTCCCGGTTATAGTCTGTCATTGCTCAGGGACCTAAAATAGCGAATTACACTTTATCCACAGTCCAGAACAGAGAGAAATGAATGCATGCATGCTTGCATGATTGCTTGTTTTGTGCTTACCTCAATTTCTCTACTCGTGTAGAGTTCAGGATGCCCTGCCTAGGAGATAACCCTGCCCACTGTGGCCTGGTCATCCCACATCAGTAAATTTAATTAAGACATTCCCACACAGATTAGCCCACAGGCTACCACAATGTGGATAATCCCTCATTAAGACTGGCTTCCTGGATGTCTCTAGTTGTGTCAACTTATCAGTTAAAGATAATCATAAAAGAAGGATGGTTGGTTGGATGGATGGATGGATGGATGGACAGACAGACAGACAGGTGAAGCAAAATCATGAAGCTGTCAGAAATAAATATAGAACCAAACAAGATTGTACCTTACCTCTTCCCTTATCTATGAGCCTGGCATCAACTCATGAAATTCTACAAAAGTGTAAAATGCCTTCCAGGTACAGTACGCATTGAGAACATTCTCCTTGGCATTCTCCTCATATCTAATTCTGGTCACTCATGATTCTGAGTGACCCTTGCCAACTGTTACCCAGGGTCTAGTTTCCTTGTGACATTTGGCTCCATTGTCAGCTACTCTTAGTAAACATTCTAGTTCATTGACCTCAATCTGCTATGACTTGGCATGGGCAGGGCCCTCTCCAGGTTCCTAAGTGTGAGAATCAATCTTCTGGGGCTGACTAGCCCCAGCTGTTGCCTGATGGCTGCTCAATGCTTTCACCCAAGCCCCTGCCACCAAGAGTTGTCATAGCAGCTCACGAGTCCAATGTTCATTATTTGCAATTGTTAATAGAGATGCAAATACAGATTATAAAAAGCACTCATAAAAATAGAATATGTTTGCTTATAGAATAAAGTAGCATACAGGGAGGAGCATGAGGCAGCCTGCAAAATGCCTGCTTTTAAAACTATTATGGGATGAGGAAGATGGCTCAGTGGATAAAGTGTTTGTTGTACAAGTGTGAGTACCAGAGTTCAGATCCCTAGGACCCCTCAAACTGCAGAATAGTAATAGTCCTCCTATGGTGAGATAGGAGGATCCCCAGATACTTCTGGGCTAGCTAGCCTGAACATATACCTGCAAACAAGACACCCTATATCAAATAAAGTGGACCCTATATCAAATCAGAGAACATCGCCTAAGGTTGTCCTCTGATCTCTATGCTGTTGTATTAGTTGCACTGTATTCATTGTGTGCGGGTGCACACACACACACACACACACACACACACACACATACACACACAGTCTATTAAGTCATTCCTTCTAATCTGTGAGAGTCACATTTCCCAATGAGAGCAGGACAGGCTCAGCGAATCAGGCTGCTAGGAACCTGAGCAACTGCAGCCTGGCGGTGTGAATTAAATGGCCATGTCCACCTGTCACCGATTTCCTTTCTTGGTGAGCAACAGCTCTATTCATCTGGAGAGACCTTGATGGACACAGTGTTTCTCCATCTACAATGAGGTGTGCTCAGGAAAGCTTGCAGAGTGTGTCAGGGGCGTCATGCCTACTGGCCACCTCCTGAGCGGGTCACTGAATCTGACTATTCTGCTACCCCAGTCAAAATGTCTAGCTCTGTTATATTTTTTTCCCTTTTGCCCTCTCCCTAAAGAATGCCGCGATTACTTTACACCAAACCGCTCAAGGATAATTCGTACTGTCAGGCAACCCTTGTGTTTGCCCATTATCCGACAGTTTGGGGCTCACTTCATATTCCGGAGTGGCGTGATATAATGTAACACGATTTGAAATACTGTAAAGCAATAACCAGAGTAACACAGTTTGACATCTTGAATCTCAGAGGAGCATTGCCTACACTGGCTACACCAAATTTCCACTTCCCTGGTACCTGTGCCTTTGATATTATATTTGACTTTTGGAAGCATTGTCTATTTTTAAATGCAATTACAAGAGTGAGGTATTGGCCAGAAAGTTTCTCATGCTTGAGAAGAACAGGGGTGACATATCTGTCTCCAGAAGGACCCTGAGGCCCTCAGTATGGGACATGGTAGAGACTTTGAAAAGTCAGGGCACATTCTCATTGCCATGGTTCAATACTACTGGCTCAACCTTTGCACACCCAGTGAGTAATCAAGTCATAACTTATTATTGTACATGTATTATGGTTCTAAGGATATATGCTTAATAAATAGATGATATGCTCAATGCCCTGCCCTTCACTGACTTAAAGAGCATCATTGAAGAGCCAGATGTTGGGGAGGAGTTCTGGAAAGTGCTGTCTTCTGGTCATGACATGGCTACTATACACATGAACTCACCACAGCTGTGGTGTTACCGCTATGCGTAAGGTCAGAACCACATGACCAGTCAACACCCCAGCCAATGTACCAATTGTTCTCACTGGCTTAAAAAAGAAGGATAAGCCGGGTGGTGGTGGCACACACTTTTAATCCCAGCACTTGGGAGGCAGAGGCAGGTGGATTTCTGAGTTCGAGGCCAGCCTGGTCTACAGAGTGAGTTCCAGGACAGCCAGGGCTACACAGAGAAACCCTGTCTTGAAAAACCAAAAAAAAAAAAAAAAAAAAAAAAAAAAAAAAAAAAAAAAAAAAAAGGATAAAAAAGAGATCATGAATGGGAAGGGAACTGTGTTGGGGGTGCCTGAGAGTGGGAGGGTGCAAATGATCAAGATATACAGTTCACATGTGTGAAACTGGCAAAGAATAAATAAAAGATACTCTATTTAACAAAAACAATAGGGGAGAAGAGGAGGGGGAATAGGAAGAGAGCTGTGAGGGGGCACTGAGAGGAGGGGGTGATACTGGGATGTTAAACAAATGAATAAACAAATTTTAAATAGAAGATGGACAGATGTCTCAGTGATTAAGAGCACTTACTGCTCTTGTAGAGGACCCATGTCAAGCTGCCCACAACTACTGAAAATCCAGCTCTGGGGAGTCAGCACCCACCTCTGCCCCCACCCAACACATGCATGAGGGAGTGAGGCTAGAAAGAGGGAAATTAAAATATAAAATTAAATAAATGCAAAAATTAAAGAAAAACAACTGAGATGTGGATTAGAACCAGGAAAGCCACAATGGAACTCGTTGATCACATATAAATATGATTCAAAGTTTGAAGAATATTCTAGATCAAGTGCCAAATGTGATATCCCCACCTGATATTTTTATCTTTACAAGAGCCAAAAGAATAGGGGTGGGGTCAAATAGAGAGTACCTGCCTTAGGAGAGTAGCTGCCTTAGGAGAGTACCTGCTTTAGGAGAGTAGCTGCCTTAGGAGAGTAGCTGCCTTAGCATCTCAAAGTTGGAAAAAGCCAAGAAAATCTGCAGTCTCGGTCTCAAGGTCCAGATTTAGCACCGAGCCTCTTCCAATGGAAAGATAAATGATCCTCCCAAAACAAAATAATCCATGCCCTCCTTCCTCTGACTCCATCCATCTTTTCTCTTGTAGCAAACATTTGAGAGTAATGTCTCTGGTTCCCAGATAGGTCCCTTATTTCCAGCATCGTCTCCAAGAGATGCCTAAGAAGCCTCTTCATTTATTTCTGAAAGCTCCTAACTCATTTCCATACCTGTTATAAATGTCACCTCTCGGATTCAGTAGAGTATTTAACCTCTCTCTCTCTCCTCTCTTGCTCTCCTCTCTCTCTCTCTCTCTCTCTCTCTCTCTCTCTCTCTTTCTCTCTCTCTCTCTCTCTCTCTCTCTCTCTCTCTCTGTCTCTCTGTATGTCTGTGAGTACATGCCATATATATGTGTGCAGGGGTCATAGGACAACCTCAGTGTTCATCCTTGACTTCCCCGTTGTTTGACATGTGATCTCTTATTGTTCTGACCCATGACTATTTTGTCTCCACCTTCCATCTTGCCATAGGGATTACAGATGACCTGACACCGCATCCTGGTTTATTCTGGGAATCCAAACTCTCTACCCACTGAGCCACCTCCCAAGCCCAAGCTAAGTATTCTCTATAAGCCTTAAAAAAGTGATCAGATCTTTTATGTTTCTGACACATTAGCTGTCTCACTATTCACACTGAACATTAAATACAGCTCTTTGTATAGGTTAGGTATTTGTACATACCGTATGGAACAGGTGAGGTTATCTCTCAGTACCATGGGGTATTGATTCCAGTCCCCCTGAGGATATCAAAATCAAAACCTGTTTAAGGTTCAGATGTAAAATGGTGTAGTATTTGCATATCACCTGTATTCATTCCCAGTACACATTTGGCAACCTCTATATTGCCTGTAGCATGTAATACAATGTAAATATCTGTTGTTATCATAATAACAAGAATAAGTATCCACATACTCAATAGAGATGCAACTGCAATTTTTCTGGATATTTTCATCTTTCTGTGTGTTGAATCTGAAGTGCAGAATTCACAAACATAAATGATAAATTGTTCCTATAGTCACTGAGAAAGAAACAGAACTTAATTACGTGGACTTTTACTTTATCCAATATCACAGAGTTGGCAAATAGAAGAACTGCTGATATAACCCAAGTTAAGACTGACACTGAAGTCTGTTTTTATTTAACACTATTTGCTCTGGAACTGGTGACCCAGTATTGTCATCCCAACTATTCAGTAGGCTGAGACCAGAGGATCAAATGCTCAAAGCCAGCACAGGCAACTTAATGAAACTCAGTCTCAAAATAAAAGGTTGGTATATAGAACTCAGTGAAAGAGCACTTGCCTAAATAACCCCCCCACACACACACACACACAAAGAAAGAGAAATGGGTGTGCAACTCAATAGAAAAGTACTACCCTAGAATCCCCCAGTGAGGGTTTGGGGGTATGGCTCAGTGGTAGAGCACCTGCTTAGAATCCCCCAGTGAGGGTCAGGGGCGTAGCTCAGTGGTAGAGCCCCTGTCTAGAATCCCCCAGTAAGAGGCTGGGGGCATGGCTCAGTGGTAGAGCCCCTGCCTAGAATCCCCCAGGGAGGGCCTGGGGGTGTGACTCAGTGGTAGAGCACCTGCTTAGAATCTTCCAGTGAGGGTCAGGGGCATGGCTCAGTGAATGAACATCTGCCTAGCCAACACAAGGGCTTAGATTCAATCTCCCGTACAAGGGGAGAAAAAGTAAAAGAAAAACCTGCTATTTGGCATGGCCTCAAAAGACAGAATCCCCATCTGATTTATCTTTAATGCCTAATACCTAGGCTACAGTAGACAGTCAATACATGCTTTGTGATTGAAGGCGAGAGAATAGAAAATCATCAGACTTCCTAGGGCTCTAGGGGGAAACCAGGAGGCTCCCTGGTAATTTGGCTGAAGTAACTATTCAGTCAACATTGAATCAAATGTGAATTGAATTGAGTTACCTCAAGTAATAGAGCGAGATTCGTCTCCCGAACTGAAGACAGAAAACTCCCTTCTATATGACTTTGCAACTTATCACTGTCAGAAAGGCTGAGCGAGGAGAGTTAGGGCTGAGCCGACTTACGCAGAAGAGTCTGGAAAATAATCAATTGAATTCAAAGTGCCATACATCATGGATGTTTAGAGACAGAAGAGACCTAGGAGAGATCATCTGCTTCTCCTTCTTCATTTCACAGGAGGAGAAGAGAATAAACCAAGCAACGAATGTAGATTCTTCCAGCATCCCTCCAGTTAATGAAATGTTAGGGCTAATGGTCACTGTATCCTCTCTGATACGATAAAGATTGGGGTACCCTAGCAAACACACTCAAAAAACTTAAGAGAAACCAGACACAACGGCGTGCACCTGTACTCCAGCACTCAAGAGGTGAATGCAGGAGGATTTTGAAGTTCAAAGCCATCCTCAGCTTTATAGTAAATTCAAGGCCAGCCTAGGCTACATGAGCCCTAGCAAAAAGAAAATTAAGTAAGGAAATAAAGAAATACCTTAGGAACTCATGTTAAATGAAGAAGCTGAGGGTTCTAATACTGGATTTCATAGGAATTAATAGCCCCATGACTGAATCATCAGTTGTATGCACCCAATTGAATTCTTTTCCCTTCTAGGAAGAGAACACATAGTAGTTGGCTCTTGGAAGAATTGAGAAAAATAGTCTTTCAGGTCAATTTCAATGTTCTGTGATTCAGATGAGAAATCTATCTGAAAATATCCCAATGCATGTTTATTGCTTATTTCCCTGGATTCTAACTAAGCAGGGGACAGGAGAGAGAAGTACCACTGACTAACACATAGACAAATTCTCTACTCTTGGGCCACACCCCAAAACCTTCACCGATGGATTCTAGGCAGATGCTCTACCACTGAACCACACCCCAGCCCCTCACTGGGGGATTCTAGACAGGGGCTCTACCACTGAGCCATGCCCCAGCCCCTCACTGGGGGATTCTAGGTAAGTTCTCTGCTTGCTTCATGCAAACCTTGTTTTCTTTTTTCTTTTCTTTTCTTTTTATTTTTTATTATTATTTTTTTTTTTTTTG
>NW_022196905.1:126758001-126762379 GCF_008632895.1 Mastomys coucha | reverse complement strand
GGGGCTGCAAACCCCTCAGCTCCATTGGTCCTTTCTCTAACTCCTTCACTGGGGACCCTGTACTCAGAGCAATAGATGTCTGTGAGCCTCTACATCTGTTTTCAATTTTTACTTTTAGGTAGTGTCTCACTAAGTTGCACATGCTGGCATTAAACCACTGAGCCTCTTGCCTCGCCTTCTCAAGTACCTGAAATTACAGGCATGTGTCACCAGGTAGGAAATGGCTTTTTCTCCTCATTTCTCTTCTTTGAAACAACTGAAAATATTCTATTTCTCTATTTTACCTAAAAGAAACCATCCATTTCTTTTACAAGCATAGAGCAGTTGAAAATAATGACATCACGTAGCCCTGCATACATGCATATTTGCATTATGTTTCTTCGGTTAAATTTAGGATTTGAACTTAGAGGTATTTTTATGTGTCATTTTTCCAAACTATTCGATTTTCATGAAATAAAAAAGTTGGGATTTAGAAAAATTAATAATAATAGTTAAAAAGTGGCCTTTCCAAGTGTAGCAGCATACAGTCTTGTCATCTTGGATACTCAAGAGGCTGAGGCAGTGCTATCACAAATTAAAGGCCAGCTTGGCAGCTTTTGAGACCCTTGTGGAGACAACAACACAGATAGATAGATAGATAGATAGATAGATAGATAGATAGATAGATAGATAGATAGATGGATGGATGGATGGATGGATGGATGGATGGATGGATGGATGGATGGATGGATGGATACATACATACATACATATATACATACATACATGGATGGATGGATGGGTGGGCGGACGGACAGACGGACAGACAGACAGACAGAAACATAAAACAAAAGCAAAAGTCTTTACAGTTTACCAATCAGGTCCTGACTGCTGGAGCGAGGGTTTGGGGTGTGTTTAGTTGTAGACCACTTGTCAAGTATGCTAGAGCATCCTAGGTTCAATTCCCAGTACAGGAGAGAGAGAGAGGGAGAGAGAGAGAGAGAGAGACTGTAGACATTTAGAGCCTAAGGCCTAATGGCCCATGAAGCTGGACCACCAATGGCTTGTCTTGAGAGAAAAAAACATGTGCTGTAAGATTTACTCTGGGACAAGCTAGTGAGAAGTCAGTCTGTTGACTCAGATACAGAAGCCTCCACAAATGGCCTCTGTCATAAGGCTAAATAACCTTCCCTTCAACTGCTGTTAAAAAACTCTCCCTCCTTCCCCAGGCCCTCTGTTCTCTGAGAGCTTTGCTGCTGCAGTTACACCAAAGTATATTTAATTAACTCTCTATCCCATCCTTTAAATTAATTTTCAGTCCATGCATCAATGGACTGCTGCTGTTGTCCATGCACAGCAACCCTATCTAAGAATAAAAAAAAAGAAAGTACTGGGATGTGGCTCACTGGTAAATCACTGCCTAGAATTGTCCAGTGAGCAATTGAGGGGCATAGCTCAGTGGTAGAGCTGAACTCCTCAGTGAAGGTTTAGGAATACTACTTAGTGGTAGAATCCCCCAGGGAGGGGCTGGCAGCATGGCTCAGTGATAGAGTCTTTGCCTAGAATTCCCCAGTGAGCAGCTGAGGGGTGGCTCAGTGTTAGAGCCCCTGCCTAGAATTCCCCAGAGAGGGGCTGGGGTTGTGGCTCAGAGTTAGAACACCTGCCTAGATTCCCCCAGCGAGGGTTTGGGGTGTGTTTAGTTGTAGACCACTTGTCAAGTATGCTAGAGCATCCTAGGTTCAATTCCCAGTACAGGAGAGAGAGAGAGGGAGAGAGAGAGAGAGAGAGACTGTAGCTCACATCATCATACAAGAGATTACCTGAAGTAATGTTGAGATCAGAGTTTCTTGACCCAATGGAACAAGCTTTTCTCCTTCCACTCTTTCTCTGTCAACATGTTTTCCACAAAGGGTTTCACTCCCGCTCACTCTCTGGAGGACACATCTGAAGCATCCTCATCCTGGTAGACCATCACTTAGCACAGTGGCTCTTTGAACGGGTGTGCTTTGGAAGGCTTCATGGTGCTCTTAATTATTCCCCCTGCATCTCTAGGATGCGTGCACCTGATCATCAAGAGCTATTCACTGGCCATCTCCACTCTGTTGGGCGTGGATAATACAGATTTCATTCCTAAAATGCTGGGCTAGTCTCCCTTTTGAATGGGGAGATTGATTTACATACATTTCCAAGGGCCTGCACAATAGGCAGAGAATTAAAATAATGGACAAAAACTAATAGAAAACAGGTGTGACTCTGAAGCTTAGAATGTGCGTTCCCCAGCCTTGAAGCTCTCTGGGAGAAAGACTATTTACCATACAATAACAGAGACAGTGAAGAAGAAAACAAATAGCATGCAATAAACAATAAACTCTCATTGAGTGAAGGCTCCCCAGCTGGAGCCCGGCTCAACATCTAGCTGTATAACCAGAAAAAAAGTCGAGAACCACAAAGATTGCTACGATACATTGTTTTTGTAAATTTTCCCCCCATAGGAACTGGGAAGCAAAGATGCCAAGAGTGCAATTTAATCTTTGCAAAACGTTTTCTAAACAACTTCATGGGCTGTATCATCAGGGTTGACGAATTGAATAACCAGGTCTGATATTCTCGCAAACGGGCACATCACATGAGTTCGTAAGAGAAAGTCATCACTCAATTGCACAACTGAGAAGGTAAGATCATTTATGGGAGGTAGACAAACCTCAGAGGCCGGGTCCTGGACCATGATGAGGGAAAAGCTAATCTACTGACCTTCCATGTCCAGAAAACCTTGGACGTGGAAAGCGCTTGGTGAGTGGTTATTTCTAGCATCTCAGTGTTCACGAGCATCCTGAGGCAGAATGAGTTCAGCCAGCTACCTCGAGTTAAGTGGCCACCCAGTTTCAAGAACCTCTTGCCTTTGTGAGCTGAGCTCTCTCAGCCACACTGCCAAGTTAGGCTAGTTCTGCCCCTGGTACCTTTCTACAGATGACACTGGACAGATGGACGGGAATTGTTTATGGGAACTGGAATGGCATGGCTTAAAGGCAGCCACTTTCCCCTTGAGGGTTGCTGCAGTTTGAATCTGGTGTGTCTTTCAATAGCCTGTGTGACAAGGGCTTTATGTCCAGCTTGGTGCTATAAGGAGGTGGTGATACCTTTAAGAGGAAGGGCTTAGTGGGCGCGATTAGAGTCATATGAGGCACATCCTTTCAGGGAATTCCTTGGATATCTTCCTCCCTTCTTTCCCTTTCTCAGCCTTCTCTTCCTTTCTCCTTCTTCTCTCCCTTCCTCTATTTATCCTTGTCTCCACCCTTCCCATCCCTGTCCCATCCTCTTCCTTCTTCCCTCTCCTCATATCCTGTCTTCCCTCCCCTTCCTTTTTTCCTTTCTCCTCTCCTCTCCTCCTCATCTTCTCTCCTTCTCTGCCCCTCTTTCCTTCTCCCTGCCCCCTCCTGTCTCGCTATTCTGAACTGCCTGAGTAAGTTGCTTTGCCAAGTGTTCCCTTTGTCATTTGTCTCCATGGTCCCAAAGCAAAGAGGCATAGGATACACACTCAGAGTAGAACTCAATGGTAAGGTACTGCCTGCTGTGCATAAGGCCATAGGTTCCATCCCTAGCATAAAAAAGTACTAGCAAACCAAGCAGTGAGGCCAACCTAGCACTGAGTAAAACACCAGTCATAAACCAAAATAATCCTCACCTCCTTGATGGTCCCAGATGTCTTATCTCTTGACATATGATGACAAGACACTCCTTAGAGTGTCTTTCCATGGCTCCCTCCTTTATTCATAATAAAGTTTAAATTCACAAATGGGTGAAACCCACCGTGGCCAGCCCTACCCCTGCCTCTCTTATCAATTTTTACTTGGGGAGACATTGTGTTAGTGATGGAAAACCTTGGTACATACTAAGCAAGTGGCCTAACTGTAGAGCACACTCCCGGCTCCTCATCGGGGGATTCTAGACAGGGGCTCTACCACTGAGCCACGCCCCCAGCCCCTCACTGGGGGATTCTAGGCAGGTGCTCCAGAGCTGAACCTTGCCTCTACTGTTGAGTCATGCCCCAAATTCCTCTATACCTCCCCAAACTAGAGAAAAAAAAGAACTCAATTCACCATACCGCAGAAGAGACGTTGCAGTCAGAGGAGGTAAGGACTAAGCTGCAGCAGTGCAGTGAAGAGAGTTATGTTTCTTAGACCCCCTACAAAGGGATGCCCTAAGGCCAAATAACTTTTGCCTCTGGAGTAACATCTTGCTTGGTTTCAACTTCCCCTCGGTTTTAGCTGCGCAGAACCTGCTAATCACCCATTACTATAGAAAGTCTAGGGGTGTCTTTGAAGGCAGAAGATGCTTTCTCAGATTGTAGGAAACTTATTTCAGGAGTTAGGGACCAGACCTAGTTACCCAAAAGTGTCAT
>NW_022196905.1:126756371-126757991 GCF_008632895.1 Mastomys coucha | reverse complement strand
TGAGACTGAGTTTTAGTACGTATGATATTACAGGGCTCTTAGGGAAAGAAAAAAATCTGCACTCCTCTGTACAGAATGAGGGGGTCCAAGGAAACACAGTACCACTGAGGGTCATAGCCTTGGAGTTGGCAAAGCTTGACCACACCAAGGCCAGGACAGCATGCTGAGCGGGTTAATCCACTTCTTATTTACAAGGGGTCCAGACACCTCTTGGTTTCAGAAACTTCCCCACATACGGCTTCTAGAAGAGAGGTTCTCATTAAGGGGGAAGGAAAAAAGAAAGAAAAAAAAACAGCCCCTCCCCCACCCCTACCTGTGTTAGTTAGTTTTATGCCAGCTCCACACAATATAAGTCATTTGGGAGGAGGAACTCACAGCTGAGGAGGTAGCTCCATGAGATGGCCCTATAGGCGAGTCTGTGCGGGACAGTCTTGATTGATGATGGACATGGGAGGGGATCCAGACCCCTTGTGGGCTGTGCCACCAATGGACAGGTAGTCCTGAGGTGATAGGGAACATATGGGAAAGTAGGCTGAGCAAGCCATGAAAGAGGAAGCCTGTCAGCGTGGTCTCTGCTTCAGTTCTTGATTGCAGGTTTCTGCCTTGAGTTCCTGCCCTGACTTTCTTTCCTAAGTTGCTTTTGGTCACAGTGTTTTATCACAGCAATTAAGACACCACCCCCACACTTTCCTAGTGCCCCTGTCCTCTGCCAGAACAGAACAAAGGACATTTTCTGCTTCTGATCAAGGACAAGAATTAGAACTGTTCACTCCGGAGGCCTCTGCCCCTAACTCTACCCAATCTGCTTCTGTCTCCTGCTCTTATCATCATTCGCAGGGAGCATGCTTGATGCATAGACTCCAACTATCCCTCATTCAGTTCAACACACAAAGGCCATGGGCTCACTGTCGTTCCACAGCCAAAATCCTGATAGAGAATGAGGGTAAAACTCAGGGCCTGGACACTTCTACACTATGTGGATGCCCTATGGGCCACACTGACCTTGAACTCCTGCTGCCTGCTGGTCCAAGATCACTCTGAGTTTTGCCTCCTTCCTTAGTCCAGTTCTGTTTCCTGCCTCTTCCTCCCATAAGGGATCCCTAATAAACACATTGTAACCCAACTTTGTCTCAGCGTGTGCTTCTCTGGATCTAAGCTGGCTGTACCATAGGCTCTTGACTGGAAATCCGTTTTTCACTCTCTGAGAATCATAGGCAAGCTTTTTGAAAGCCCGGAGAACAGGCCCTCGACATATCTTTGCCTGAGGCGAAGCAGGGCAGCAGATCACAAGGTTTCTATTAGACCAAAATCTCTCCAAGGTAAGCGCTGTGTGCAGCCGTCTAAGCCCCTGAGTTACCGCAATTTATATTTAATGTGCAAACACCCTGAGCAGGCCTGCCTGTAGAAGCTGGATCAAAACATTTATCTTGGAAAGAAAAGAGAAAATATTAGCTCGAGATATACTGATGTTCAAGAGGAGAAGAAGAAAGGAAGGAAGGTAAAATACCCAAGCACTCACCCGTGAATGCTCACTCAACCACACACATACACAGAAAGGGAGAAGGAGAAGGAGAGGGAGGGAGAGAGGGAGGGAGGCAGGGAGGGAAGGAAGGAGGGAAG
>NW_022196905.1:126753531-126756004 GCF_008632895.1 Mastomys coucha | reverse complement strand
AGGGAGAAGGAGAGGGAAAGAGAGGGAGGGAGGGAAGGAAGAAGGGAGAGAGGGAAGGAGGGAGGGGGAAGGGAGAGAGGGAGAAGGAGAGGGAAAGAGAGGGAGGGAGAGAGGTAAGAAGGTTGGGAAGGAGGAAGGGAGGGAGGGGGAAAAGGAGGGAGGGAGGAGAGGGAAAGAGAGGGAGGGAGAGAGGGAGGGAGGGAGAGAGGGAGGGAGGGAGGGGAGAGAGAGGGAGAGAGCTGGAAAGATAGCTTGGACAGTTTGGTCAATAAAGTCCTTACTATGCATCCAAGAGGATATGAGAGTCAACAGAATCCACATGAGAAAAGCCTTGGGTGGTACATGATTATAGCTTCACAACACATGCACACACATGCACAAATATATGTGCATCTGAGTACACATATAGGTATACACATGCCAAAAAAAATGTAAATAAAAAAAATCTGTTGCTACCAACTATATACAGAGATTCTCTTTGAGCCGGGAAGGCTGCTGGCCACTGTAATATATTGTTATGCGTGGCTGCCAGAGCACTTGTAGAGCAGCCACAGATCATGTCTGACATTGCCTCCACTGACCTTTTCAATACTGCCCAAGCACTGTGGAACTGGTGTTTCTAGAGGAATTCAAATCAAATGTAGTCAGGCAGAAAGGATTTGGCTGTGGGCAAAGCCCAGTCAGTTGCTCTGTGGTGCACCCTGTCATTCTCATGTAAATTGTAATTCTCTATAAGCATGGCCAGTCTTCTGCCCAGGTGCAAGATGCTTTCTTCAAAATGGGGAGGGAGAGCAGGAGGTCATAGCCATCTGCCTGCAAAGAGCTTGGCTCCTCTACTGACAGGACCAGCTCAGATCCTATCCCCAGAGAGGAAGCTGGGAGGCTTCACTTGAAAACATACAAAGGAATTTTGACATTTAAGGAGAACGAGGACACCAAACCCAAACACAGGAGCACAGTTATTTAAACTCAGCACCCCAGAAGCCAGAGGGATCACAAGCTCCAATCCAAACTTGTGAACATAACAAGACTCTGTCTCAAAAAACAAAGGCTGGGGATATAGTAAGAAGGCTAGGCTGACTCCCTGACAGGCTTCAAATAAAGTCCCAATACCTGGGACGCTGAGGCAAGAGGAAATGCCATGCGTTTGAGGCTAACTTGTACTAAATATAGTATATTGGACAGCCTGGGCTACTGAACAAAACCTTGTCTCCAAAAGAAGAAGGGGTGAGGGAGGAGGAGAGGGGATGAAGGAAGGAAGGACAGATGTATGGAAGGAAAGAAGGAAGGAAGGAAGGAAGGAAGGAAGGAAGGAAGGAAGGAAGGATTGTTTTAATTGACTTGAATTTTGAGTTTTAGGGGTCACACAACTGTACTGTGCACCGTATCCCACTGGTTTTGATGGTTGCTTAGGTTCCTTTGCAGGGACCTTTAGTGCCTTAGTCTACCAAGTCTGCATCTAGCCATGGGGATCATCTAAGAAATGTTTTATCCAAAACCAACACATAGTTAACTTGACCTAGCTTTGATCCAGCTCTCTTTTCCCACTTTCAGTATCAAAGGTACTGTCACAGGGCTTTATGACTGTGAAGAGACACCATGGCCAACTCAACCCTTATAAAGGAAAGCATTTAATTGAAGCAGGCTTACAGTTTCAGAGCTTTAGTCCAGTATCATCATGATGGGAGGCATGCAGCATAGAGGCCAGCATGGTTCCAGAGACTCTGGAGCTGAGCGTTCTACTGCTATGCACACTCGTCTACTCCAGTCACATCCAAAATATCAGGGATAAAATCCTGATAAAGGATAAGAGGCAAATAAGACCCCAAAAGGAGTTCTGTGCCTCCTGGATTTCAGACTAGTCGCTGGTATCCCCTAACTCAGACGTGTTCCAGACTAGTCTCTCCAATCGTCAACGCGGCCTCACATTTAGGCATAAAGGTACCCCAAGAAATGATTCGTAAATGGTTAAGATTGGGCATTGTCTCCTGGCCGACACAATGTTTCCAACTATTCTAGTTTAATACCAAGCTGTCCATAGCTTGCAATTGCTCTCAAAGTAAGTCCAGTGGGTTTCCCTCACTCAAGGACATTAGCTAAAAGTGTGAGGTCAGAACTCCTCACTGCCTGCCCCCGGCTAGACCCAGAGGATTAGCAGGAAATGCTAGATTGAAACCTCCTGGTCATTGCCTTCAGCAGAGTCAGAGAATTAGCCTAGGAATATCAAAATGCCTCAACAGGGAGAGTTCCACTCCTCTTCCTCCTGCTTCACACCTAGCTACCAGACCCTACTGACCTTGGTGTGGGGGTCACCTGCCTACGTGACTTCAGTCTTGCGTCCCCTGGTGTAACCCCCACCTGCCTACCATGACTCTTGACATCTGCCCTGTTTGCTGTATGGTATGTAAGCCTGATTCTCACCTTGCACAAATACATTCAGATTCACCACACCCTTGTGTCTCGAGTCTGTTTG
>NW_022196905.1:126713404-126753446 GCF_008632895.1 Mastomys coucha | reverse complement strand
CGACTTATTGCCCACCTGACCAGAATTCTCATCCCGTGGAAATTGGGGTCCCCGCAATGAACCCGGTCTGCCGCATTCTACAACTTTGTCTATAGGAGACATCAAAGCCTGTCTACACAGCGATGCACTTCCTCCAACAAAGCTACACCTACCACCTACTCCAGTAAGGCCACACCTCTTAATAGTGCCACTCCCTATGACCAAGCATTGAAACATATGAGTCTACAGGGGCCAAACCTATTTAAACCACCACAGGTACCTACTTCCCAGACACTGTAAACATCTATCTGTCTACGAAAGGAGGGGAACAGGGTAGCATCCAATACTCTGGAAGAGCTGTCCCTATTCTTAAAAAAGACACAGTCATCTCTTTTATTAGTCTGTCTGTCTCTTTCCTTCATCATTTCTCTTATTGTTTTGTTTTGTTGGGTCTAATGTAATCTACTCTAACCTTAAATTCACTATGTAGCCCAAGCTGACCTAGAACTCCTGATCATCCTACCTCAGTCTCCTGAGTGCTGAGATTACAAACCTATTCTACCATAAAGAGATTTTTTTCCCCCTCATTGTTTCTATCCTTTATTGAAAAAGAGTTGTTTCTTTTAAGCCAATCTTCCTTTTCCTCCTCCTCCTCCATCACCACCACCTCTTCTTCACCTTTATTTATCCCCTAGATCTATGCCTCTGACATTGGGGGAAGAGCTTCCAGACCTGGGTCCAAAAATAACTTCTTTTGGGTTCCTTTTTTGTATAATTTTCCCCCAAGTAGAGCATCCACATTCCCTGCTCTCACAAACTCCTTGGCAGAAGAACTCAGAGGGAATCTGCCTTAGAAGGTGGCGCATGGAGCAAACTAGAGCTGGAGGTGGTGACACTGTGGATTATATAACCCTTCCTTCCTGCTGCTAAGAGCCCAGGCAGGAGGACCGGGGATGCCAACTTGGCAGTAACACTGCAGGCCCTGTGCCTGCCGGGGAAGGGCTCCAGAGGACCATCTGGGCAGACTCAGCAATCATGGCCTCCTCCCAGAGCCTTCTCTGTTCCCAGTCACTGCTTCCCTTGCTGCAATTTCAAAGGTTTTCAAGGCAGGATTCCCTAGGCTCACTGGAATGATTTGTGCTAGGGGTGGGTCATGGCTCAGTTAGTAAAGCTCTTGAGGTATAAGCGTGAAGAACTGAGTTGAACCGCAGGGCTCAAGGCAGAGTCAGGTGTGGTGGCCAATGTACTTAAAATCCCAGCACAGGGAGTCAGAGACAGGAGGACCACTGACCAGCTGGAACTCACTGACCAGCCTGCATAGGCAGACCAGCAATACAACTCTGAATCCCACACGCACACACACACACACACACATACACACACACACACACAGAGAGGGGGGGGGGTCTTGCTGTATTTGACCTTTAGAATCAGAAAGTGTAGGGTAAGGCCTAGCAGTATGAAACTGGCAAGCTTTCCAGAAGATTCTAGAACATGTCAAAGTGTGAGAACCATTGCACAAATGGAAATGTTGTCTACATATCTAGCCATACATGTACCTACACTGGGTCTTGTTCCATATGGAACATTCTGGACTGTGCAGTTAACCCACATCTAAAGAGAAATTGGCCACTAGCTGGAAATGGTCAGAGGCACCTACAGGAACAGACTAGAAAGAAAGGCGTGGATCCCTACAAGATATCCTAGGAGAAGGTCTCATCCCAGAAGAAGCCATGAAAGCAGTGCCTCTCGGTGAGACAGGACATAGAGAAGCTAGAACTGCAGCCACGCATGTCAGTAACAATCCAGGCATCATCTACAGCTGGTTTATGTATCCTCTTCCAATCAGGGCTGTCTCAGGAGCCCGTAGTGATGCTGAAGTTTGACTCTCTTGGTATGATGGCTAATATTGAGTCTGAACTTGACAAGATCTAAAACTCACCCAGGAGACACCCCTTTGGGCATGCCTGTGAGGGGCTTTGTAAAATGAATTAACTGATAGAGAGTCCTACCCTGAATGGGAAATGGATGGACTGGAATTAATGAAAAGTAGAGCTGAGTACCAACATTCTCCGCTTCCTGACTGTGGATACAACTAAGCCTGTCTCGCTTTGGTGCTGCCACGCTTCCCTGCCATGAGGAAGTGTAACCCGAGACAGTGAGCCAAAGCAAACCCCTCCTCTCGAGTTGCTTCTATCAGGTGCCTCATCTCAGTAATGAGGAAGTGACTAGCACACTCAGTTTGATGGAAAGCCCCATGTCCTTCCAAGGGGAAGAGCAAGGAGGAAAGAGTGGGCGGATTGAATCTCATCCTGCAGGTTTACAAAGCCAAGGACCTTAATCCCTGCAAGTGAGGTATCCTTAGAGCTCTCCGAGGCAAATACAACTGAGCAACTGAAACAGAAAATCCTGAAAGCGAAAAAGATCCCTAAGACATCACAAAAAGAAAAGCTCAGAGAAAACAATGTTAATTAATGAAAAATATGTGGGATGTATTTCTCTGAAAATAGACACAGCTCTAAAAGTCAAGAGAGGGAAGAGGCTGTGAAGTGCTGCTCTGTGGAGGGGCTTGTTCCTGTTAGATTCCTGGTTTGCTCGTTTTTTTTCCACCTAGATTCCTTGGGATTCCATGATCATTAGAACCAACAGACCAACAGTCACTTCCTGGGCACTGGGGGAGGGACTCAATGGGGAAAGAATTTGCTGAGCAAGTGAGGGCCTGAGTTGAGTCACAGACATTTCAAAAAAAGCCAGGTGTGATGATGGGTATCTGTAATCCCAGAGCTGGGGAGGCACAGGTAGGAAGATCCCTGGGCACACTGTCAGCCCTGACTACTTGGAAAGGCCCAGGTTAGTGAAAGACCCTGTCCCAAGAAAGTAAATGGATCTCAACAAAGAACACTTAAGCTTGTCCTCTGGTCTACACAACACACACACACACACATACTCACACATGCATAGACACACACATACACACACATACATACACACACGCACATACACATATACGCACATACAGGCATATACATATACATACACATAGGCGCACACACACATACACATGCATATACATACACACACATAAGCACATACATACACACATGCACACATGCACATACACATACATACATATGCACATACACATACACACATGCATGCACACACACACACACACACATACTCACACATGCATAGACACACACATACACACACATACATACACACACGCACATACACATATACGCACATACAGGCATACACATATACATACACATAGGCGCACACACACATACACATGCACATACATACACACACATAAGCACATACATACACACATGCACACATGCACATACACACATGCATGCACACACACATACACACACGCACATACATATGCATACACATATATACACACACATACACACACATACACACACACATACACACACACACACACACACACATGCATACGCACACTCCCTTTTTTTAACATACAAGAAAAATACAGCACAGGACATAGCATACTGGAATCCAGTTCAATAAATGTTCAATTCCAGACCTTAGAGTGCTCAAGGCCCAGGAGGGAGGCAAATTCAATAAATGATGAGCCTTCCCTTTTCCTTCATCTTTAGTGCACCCATACAGGACCCATGTGTTGGTATGTGGTCCTACCTTCTCCCCTGGGACTGTTGGCCACCAGCCCACAAGGACAAGGGAAGTAGAAGGGTTTGGAAAGCCCTTGAGCATGACAGAAATGGCAGACTTATCTCTGGGATCATCTCCAGAGAGGCAGCTCAGCTTTAATCAGGGTGAATCAAGGGCTATATTGCTTTTGAGGGTGGAATAGGGATTTCTAAGATAGGTAGGTATCATTAGCTACAGCTTGAGGTACTGGATAATGCCTCACTTGCATGGACAGCCATTCTAAGAATTCCAGGTGCTCGCTGGACAGGTTCTTATCAGGAGAAAGGAAGCTGAACCTGTGATCTCACCAAAGCTACATGACATGCTGCAAATAGAGTGGGGGTTTGGCACTTCCCAGGCAAGGTCAGAGAAGGAGAAATCTTTCCGGTAAAGGGAATCCCCCATTTTGTGCCAAGCTCGGAGAGCTGCCCAGACAATGGTAGACTGCAACTTCAGTCAGCAGGGTTTCCCCACATTCGTACACACCACAATCTCCACATTTCGGAAGTGAGCATAGGAAGCCCGCGAGGTCATCAGAACCTACCTGAGGGCTGGGAAGATGACAGAGAGGCTAAAGGGTTTGCCACAGAAGTGTAAAGACCAGTGTGTATCCCAGAACTCAAGTCAATGCCACGAGGAGCATGGAAGCTGCCTGTAATTCTGACCACAGAACAAAGAAAGAGGGGACTACTCTCTTGCTACCTCATGGGTAGCAAGACTACCCACGAGCTCTGGACTTCAACAAGAGGCCCTGCCTCAGTGAGTGAGGTAAAAGAGTGATGGAGGATGATTCCTGACATCAACCTTGGGCCTACACACACACACACACACACACACACACATGCTCGCCCATAAATATACATGCACGCACACACACATACACACCACAAACAAAAATACAAAGACCTCCATTATTCCCCATTTGATTTCAGAGCTAATGTCACCATATATTTTTCTTTATAAACCCCTAAATATCTTACTATTTTTGGTTTAAACAGTCAATTACCCTTGAAAAAGATTCAAGCAGTAAGACAAATTCTCTCCAGGCATAAAAGAACAGACATAGGGTCTGTTCTAAAGAAATCAAGAGAGACAGAATAACACAGTAAAAAACATAACTCGATCAAATCTTTGTTCAAAGAAAGAAAAACTGTGAAAGCCACTTGAGAGCATCTGGATAGCTCTTGGATCCAAGATGATAGCAGAAAATTATTATAGATGCTACAAGTGTAACCGTAATAATGTCATGTGTAGGGAAGTGATCTTAGTACTAGAATGTATATTGAAATCATTTGGGGTAGAATGTCATAATTATTTTTACAATTTATAAAAGGTCATGAAAACAAACACACACATATGCATATATATATATATATATATATATATATATATATATATATATATATAACAGCTGCCTAAAACATCTGATTATAAGTTTTAATAATAAGAGTAAAGGGCAATATATATAACCATCTTAATTGTAAGAAGGTAACAACGCAGACAAAAAAACATGGCTCAGTGGGTAAGAGCACTTACTGGAGGGCCCAGAATTGAGATCCCAGCCTTGTATTGGGAAGCTCAGAGGTGCCTGGAACTCCAGATCCAAGGCATCTGACAGTTTTTTTACTTCTGTGGGAACCCACATACATACATACATACACACACACACACACACACACACACACACACACACACACACATACACACATGCACACACACTTAAATAGGGGGTAGGGTACTGGAGAAATGGCTCTATGGTTGAGAAGACTTACTGATTTTGCAAAGGACTGGAGTTTGATTCCATCTGTACTGGGCTATTCACAGGAGAAAGAGAAAGATGGGGAGGGGAGGGTGTGTGTGTGTGTTGTGTGTGTGTGTGCGCGCGCGCGTGCGAAAGAGGGGGGGATTCATTGTAGATGACCTGTTATAGCTCTAATCCTAGCACTTTAGAGGCAGAAGCAAGGGGATCAGGAGTTCAAGGTCAACTCATATCTCCAGCTATAGAAATCAGTAAATGCCAGGCGGGTGTGTCAGTTGCCTATATTCCAACCTAGAAGAGCCTGCCTGTGAAGTAGTATTAGTTAGCATTCTTCTTGCTATGATGAAACACCTGACAGAAACTACCTAGGGGAGGAATTTTTATTTTGGCTGTTTCACAGGGTTCATTCAGTCCATCCATCCAAGGCATCTGACACCCTCTTCTGACCTCTGAACACGGTGCTATGTGCGCACACACACACACACACACACACACACACACACACACACACATATGCACATAACTGAAAATAAACCTGAATAAATGAATGGATAAATAAATAGATAAGTGAATAAATGAGTGAATGAATGAATGAATGAAATAATCTGTTAATGGATGTGGAATGGTTGTTATAATATCCCAGCAGACAGCAAGAATCCCAGGTCTCTGAATGTTTCTACCTTCTGCACGGACAATCTCTGCCTTAGCTTCCTAAGAAATGTTCTCCGTAGGATCATGAATTAAATGCTTGCTTGTCTGTAGTAGAGCTGTTTTAGGAGGGCTGTGAAGAGAAGTTAAGACTAACCTGGAGAAAACATTTCCCAGGGGAGATGTTTTATTTCTCATAGCTTCCCCTCTAGTCCTCTGCTCCCTGTCAGCCATGAAGTAAACATCTGTCCACTTCCCTCTGCTTCTACCACTTTGATGGGAACTGCTCCTCCATGCCTTCCTCTTTATGGTGGACTGAACCCACCAAAACAGTGAGCCAAAAATAAACCTTCCTCCTTCGGGTTCTTTCTGTCTGCTGCTTGTCTTGGTACCACACAGAGAAGAGTTGACAACTGCAGATCAGGGAAGCAAGATGAAAGGCAAAAGGCATCTGTTTTAAGAAGACAACCATGTTTGGATTAAAGTGCTATGAGGGTGAGAGGCAGGGTTTGCAGAAACACAGTTGGAGTGTTTAAGGTCGTGCGCTGCACCAGTAGAAATCCAGATGTGTTTTATTGGAGGGAGCCACTTCCAATAGCCCCAAAACAAGAGAAAGAAGTTAATAGCTGCCTCACCATGTAATTATATCTTAATATATAGACCCAATTCCCACAATCCCCAGTAGTTTCATTTAGTGTTGGAGAACCCTATTTAGCACATACTGAACCATTGCTCCTAGGGAAATAACACACAGATACACATCTCATATAGATCACCATCTGAAACTCTAAACACAACTCATGCTGGTATATTCTACTTTATTTTACAAGTGAGAAAATGAGTTTCAGAAGTGCTACGTGACTTCCCTGAGGCTCCTCTCTCCACTGCCAGATCAGGCATTCAGACCTTGTCAAGCTGGTCCCAGAGCTGAACTTTCTACCTATTCTGATCCCAGCTTCTAGTCCTGCCTGTAGAGAAGCTGAAGCAAGCAGAACACAGCTTTGTTTGCCCTTGTTCAAGTCTCAGGACAACTCTAAAAATACAGGAAGTATTGATTTGGGGGATTAAAATAAACTTCAGTGAGTTATCAAATTTGCAAATATAGAATTTTCCCATAATGGGGATTGACTGTAATATATGATCTTAAGCCTTTTTATTAAATTATCATGGGTAATATCTATATGAGATTCATTTACATGTGTGGATACATGTAACTACCTAGGGGAGGAATTTTTATTTTGGCTGTTTCACAGGGTTCATTCAGTCCACCCATCCAAGGCATCTGACACCCTCTTCTGACCTCTGAACACGGTGCTATGTACACACACACACACACACACACACACACACACATATGCACATAACTGAAAATAAACCTGAATAAATGAATGGATAAATAAATAGATAAGTGAATAGATGAGTGAATGAATGAATGAATGAATGAATGAAATAATCTGTTAATGGATGTGGAATGGTTGTTATAATATCCCAGCAGACAGCAAGAATCTCAGGTCTCTGAATGTTTCTGCCTTCTGCACGGACAATCTCTGCCTTAGCTTCCTAAGAAATGTTCTCCGTAGGATCATGAGGAATCCAGAGGTTGACACTGGCTATCAGCCTCAATCACTCTACACTTATTTTTTGTGACAGGGTCTTACATTGAATTCTAAGTTTGATGACTCAGCTAGACCTAGTGCTCTCTGAAACTCAGTGATCCTCCTGCCTCCACCTAATCAGTTATAGGATTAGAGGTATGTGTTACTGCACACAATACTGAGGATAAAAACTCAGGTCCTTATAGCAAGACAGGAAGGTCACCAAACATGTTCAGCATGGGGATGGAGATATGGTTCAGTGGCTGGGAGTACTTGCTGCTCTTGCAAGGGACCCAAGTTTGGTTTCCAGAACCAATACCAAGTAGTTCACAACTGCCTGAAACTCCAGATCTAAGGGATCCTGAGCCCTTCTGGCCTCTATGAGCACCTGTACTCCCATGCACAAACCCATGAACCCCATAAACATGTACCCAGAATTAGAAATAGAAGTAAGAGTCTTTAATATGCATTGCGAGATTCTCTCTTCTCTCTCCTCTCTCTCTCTCTCTCTCTCTCTCTCTCTCTCTCTCTCTCTCTCTCTCTCTCTGTGTGTGTGTGTATGTATGTGTTGTTAGGAATACAACAGAGGGTCTTCTGTATGGCAGACAAGAAATCTACCACAGAGCAACACACCCTCAGCCTCCATCCTGGAGGATTCTAGGAAAGTGTTGTGTTTACTGAGCTGCACACATTTCCACCTTAGGAGCACATTGAACAGTTTGACAGGAAGCTCCTAAATTACAAACTAGGCTACACTCCTTTCAAAAGAGTCACCATGGACAGAGGCTCTTGAAGTATTGCTCATTCCAGTCCACAAAAGTCTAAATTGGGCAACACGTAACTTGATTCTGCTTTCAGGAACTCTGAGAAAATGCATTTAAAACACAAAGTTTAGGGCACAAGGCCATTTTTATACAACTGTACTGTGACCCCCCCCTTTACCCCTGCCCTGTGGCTGTCTGCTTAGTTGTAATTACATATCTATTCATCTTCACATTCTTTCATCCCCCCTCATGGCCCATGACTGCATGCCTCTTCCTACTCCACTCCAGACGACCAGCTTCTTACATCTCATATACGACTGAGATTGTTTACTGTCTGTCTTTCTGTCCCTAAATTCTCTAGCTTACTTTATATAATGCCTCCCAGGTCGGCCAAGGTAGGTGGAAACTGGAAGATTCTACGGTTTTTCTGGATGAACAGTATTCTACTATGTATTTTTACCACATTTTCTTGTTTGTTTTTGTTTTGTTGTTGTTGTTGTTGTTGTTGTTGTTGTGTTGTTGCTGTTGTTGTCTACTTGTTCAATTTCATTGTTAGCTGTATTGTTTAGTGAGTACAGGCATTCAATAATAAGTGTGTCGACATCCAAAAAGAACTTTCAGGAATTAGTTCTCTCATTTCAACATGGATTCTTGGGTTAAAACTCCAGGCTTGAATGGCATGCGCTTATTCCAGATGAGCCATCTCTCTGCCTCTTGCTAATTTTCTCTACTTCAGGGTCTCATGTAGCCCAGGCTAACATTGACCTTTGTGTATAACTGAGGGTGTCCATGAACTCATGATCCTCCTGCTCCTACATCCCATGTGCTAGGATGACCAACTTGTAATGCTATACCTGGATTTATCCCCCGTTTTCTGTATTCTTTCATTGATGGGTGGAAGTTTTGACTGTTACCAGTAGTGCTATAACAGGCATGTGAGAACAGCTCTCTTCAACATCCTGACTCCATTTACTTTGGAGATATAGACATATATTCAGTTAGTACATACATCTGTCATATGTCTGTATATCATCCAGTATACAGCAGCCACAGATAACCAGCAACACCTCAGGGCCATGCCATCATAGACACGCATGCCCTTCAAAAGGGTAAAGCGAATATAAGACTTAGCACAGGGCTGGGGTGATGGTTCACTGCATAAAGAGCTTGCTGCACAAGCATGAGGGCCTGAGTTCAAATCCCCAGAATCTATGGAAACCCAGATCCATTTGCATCCTTACGGTGAGAAGAAAGACAAAGACAGGAGAATCTGAGTCACTTAGCCCAGCTTGCTCGACAGCAAACAGAGACACTGTCTCAAACAACATGATAGGCTGAGACCAAAACCTGAGGTGTTCTTTCTTCTCCATGTGTGTAGGCCACCCTTCACAAACACATACATGCACACATGCACAGAGACCATAAAATAGCAGTACAGAAGTCCCAATTACAACATTTTGTTAACAAATTAAAATGGCCGCCCCAGGCTGTAGAAACTAGAGACATTCATTCACTTGCATATACCACAGAACACCCCCAGTGTTCACATGGCTGCCGGTGGTCCCATTTATTTCCCGCTCCTCTGAGTCTCCAGACACGTGCTGTGAACCCACATGTACTCCTGACTAGACTCACACTGGCTTTGCCATTTAAATAACACCTGCCACTTGCCAAAGCCAACTGCTTGTTTCCTGTCCAGGTCCCCTGCACAGGCACCAAATGGAATGGCTGTGCTCAGTTCTTGGCTCAGACAAAGACTCGGTGTTCTGTCTCTTCCTCCTCAGCCCACAGAAACCCCACAGAGTCAATCCATCACACTAGTGCAAGGAGGAAGCTTGTCTGAGAGCCCCACCCAATTCTTCCTCGTTTCTCACTAAGAAAATCTTGATCACCCACATTTAGTCAAGTCTCCCCCATCAGACTTAGGTACACTGATCACCAGCACAGTCAATCTTTCTCCATCAGACTTACCTCATCACCTGGACATAGCCAACTCTCCTCCATCAGACTTGCTCCAAAAAGAGAAAAAAAAAAACTATCAAGAAGAAGGAGGAGGGAAGGAGAAAGAAGAAATTCCTAATAAATTATGAACATCTAAAAATGTATGTTCATTCATTCATTCAACAAAGTTTCTGAGTAGCCATTATGCACCGAGTGGAGAGGGCACAATATTGGGGGAGAAGGGGACAAGCACTGGGACTGAGGTGATTCCTCGGTGAATAAGAGTCTTTAAAATGCAAGCATGAGGACCTAAGTTCAAATCCCCAGGACCCATAAAGATGCTAAGCATGATCATGCTCTTGTAACTCCAGAACTGGGAGGAAATGGAAACAGGAAGACCTCTAGCCTAGCTCCAGATTCAGTGAGAGACCCTGTCTCAAGGGAATAAGGTGTGGAGTGACAAAGCAGAATAACCAGTGTCCTCCACTATCCTTATATGAGCACATACACAGTACACATATTCACAGAAGA
The DNA here is from genome assembly GCF_008632895.1 of Mastomys coucha. Taxonomy (NCBI): domain Eukaryota; kingdom Metazoa; phylum Chordata; class Mammalia; order Rodentia; family Muridae; genus Mastomys; species Mastomys coucha. The sequence continues at coordinate 126,742,545 of NW_022196905.1, read as the reverse complement.
TGAATCAATCCAGTGTGGTGGTTCATTCATGTAATGCCAGGTCCTGGGAGGCTGAGGCAGAAGAAGCCTATTGAGTTCAAAGCTAGCCTGTGATGCATAGAAGTTGGTGCTGGAAAGGGAAGAGGAGCAGGAAAGGGAAAGAAACAATGAACAGAAGAGGAGGAGATGGGGAGAAGAAAGCGAGGGCAGAGGAAGATGAGGAGAAGGAAAGAGGAAGGAAAAGGGGGAGGAGCAGAAAGGGAGAAGAGGAGAAGGAAGCCACAGTGGCAAATGAAAGAAGAGAGAAGAGGAGGAAAGAAAGAAAAGAAGGGGAGGAAGGAGGATAAGAAAGAAAGAAGAAGCAGAGGGAGAACAGAGAGAAGGAAGGGGACAGCTAGGAGAAGGAAGGAATGGAAGAAGAAAGGGAAGAGGGAGAGAAGAGGGAGGGGAGGGAGGGGCAGAAAAGGTGAGAGAGGGAAGGAGGGAAGGAGGGGAGAGGGGTGGATGGAGAATAAAGGTGAGGAGAGAGGGAGGGAGGAAAGGAAGGAGAGAAAAAAGGAGGGAGAGAGGGAAGAAAGGAGAAAGGAAGGGAAGGAGGGAAGGAGAAAGGGAAGAGGGAGGGAGAAGGGAGGAAGAGGAGAAGAGTGGATGGAGGGACAATAAGGTGAGGAAGGAGGGAGAGAGGAAGGGAGAGAGAGAGGGAGGGAGGGAGGGAGGGAGAGAGAGAGGGAGGAGGGCGAACTGGGGTAAAGATGTAGAAAATGCCAGTGACTGCCATGTTCCTGTTTTAAGTGGTAAACGCAGCCCAGACAGGCTCCTGGGCACCATGCCGGCCAGACAGAAGCCTGGCTCTTGTCCACCTGTGGAATTTCCACAATCTTGAATTCCTTCAAGTCATGCATTTTCCAGACTGATGCTGCTAGCTCTGTGTGTCACTCTGGGCACAGCGCTATAAAATCATAACCAAGTTGATTAATAAGGCACCTCTTCCCTGCACTCCCCCCCTTTCATTCACTGCCATTTACAAGAAAAACAGCTGAAGTGGGTGGCCAGATATAGACCTGTCAGGGTCCTGCTTTCACTGAAATAAAGAAAAATGTGAAGCTGTCAAATCTCGAGTGTTCTATATCCAGGGGAACATGACTGTGTCCTCTCTGACATCCCTCAACATCCCATAATGTTTCTATCACTGAAAAAACACTGATACACACAAGCTACTTCCGGGTTCATTCTCATGTATTTAGGAGACTGTTTCTGAACCTCAAGAGCATAGTTATACACAATATTCCTGCTTTCCTACCTGGACTGAACAATAATTTATTCACCAACCCAGAGAGGCTAAGGTTTGCCATTATACTACAGAACAGTTCCCAGACTATTGGAGGGAATTTAATTTGGTTTATTTTATTTTATGTATTATTGTTGTTACTACTATTTGATTTTTATGCACGTGTGTATGTATGCACAGAGGTATATATGCATGAGTAAATGTGCTTGCAAAGACCAGAGAACAGCATCAAGTGTTATTTGTCAATGGTGATGTCCAAACCAGGCTGTGATAGAGTTCTGGAAAGGCAGAGATGAATGGATCCCTGAGATTCAATGTCCTACCTTCCTAGACTGCTTGGTGTATTACAGAACAAAGAGAGTCCCTGTCACAAAGGAGGTGGACAGCCTTCCTGAGGATGACACCTGAAGTTGCCTTCTTCCTTCCACCTCCAGGCAGGCATGCACTGCCTGTATGTATGTCACACGTATGTGCATGCACTCACTTGTGCACTCTTGGACACACACACAGACAGGCTCCTCTTTTGAAACTATAAATGTGCATCTCCCTGTCCTTAAAATATAAGATCCTTCACATGAAAATAACTCTTTGTTTCTGCATTATTAAAAATAGTCACTCCGAAAAGTTTGGGCGGAGGGAATGAGTTTGAGACTCATCGGAACACAGTTGGGATGCTGACTGTGTAACAGATGGATAGCCGCCCACTGCAGAGATTGGAGTCTTGCAAACAGAAGATGGCATCCTCGGAAACTGGAGATGCTTTAAGCACTGAACCCTAGGTAGCACCATCATTCAGCATGAAGAAACAAATGGGAAGAAAAGCTAGCAGCAATGGCAGAGAGATGCTTAAGACGCTTACACTGTGGGACTGGGGGGATGGTACCACTCATGCAAGTGCTTGCTTGCAAGAAAAAAAGGCAAGTGTGATGTCATCCTAGTGCTAGGAAGGCAAAGACAGGAGGGTTGCTGGGGACAGCTATGGAGCTGGATTGGCAAGCTCTAGGATCTGTGAGAAACTTTATTTCAAAAGATAACCTGGAAAGTGATAGAAGAAAACTCATGGCATTGATCTCTGGCTTCCTCATGCACATGCATAAGAAAACATGCACACACACACACACACACACACACACACACACACACACGCACGCACCAAACACTTTAAACAAAGATGCCTGAGGAAAACCAAGTTGTAAGTAAGAACTGTGCAATCGGTAACAATGGAGAAGCTGCAGTGTCCAGGCCAACTGAGCGCTGCATTCTCCAAACTCTAGTAACAAGGGCTGTAACTCAGTCAATAGAGTGCTTGCCTAGTGTATATGAAGCTCTGGGTTTTGTCCTCAGAACTGTATAAATCAGGCATGCAGCCTGACACCTATAATCCCAGCTCCCAGGAGCTAGAGACAGAAGGATTACAAGTTCGAGATCAACTTCACCTGCATAGAGAGTTCAAAGTTAGTATAGGCTCTTGAGACCCTGTCTCAAAAGAAAAAGAAAGATATATATATATATCGCTAAATTCCCACTGGCGGGTCACTACCACGCCAGTTCCGTGCTTCAAATCTCCCAGCCTTTGTGGTGCACATCTGGCAAACCCACGCTTTACCATCATGCCATTACCTTTTTCTCTCTTGAACCCAGTGAAACACGGCATGAAGGAAAATGCCACACAGATTTAGTTCCGAAACAATGGTAACTCAATCACTGGGTACAACAACCAAAATCCTAATCTGTAAACCTTATTAAATCTAAATCCTCTGGTCGCAAATCGTGACGGATCCGCCATTGAAACCGGGAGACACTCGTAATTACATCTTGTCCTCACACTATTCCAGTCCAAAAGGACCTAACCCTCTCCTGCTTCCTCTCTTCCTCTGTCCCGGAAGTCCCGCCTACTCACCCAATGATTGGCTTCTTTATTCATTAGGGGATTGATTCACAAGAAGTCACCTGAGTACATGACTCACTCCTTGTCCACAGCCTCTCACCAGAAAGAGGAATTAGTATCAAAATACAAAAAGAACCAGGCCCATCCACAACGTAGGAGCACTGTGAGTTCAAGGTCAGCCTGAGTTACATCGTAAGACAAGAGCAAACATGGCTAGAGATATGGCCACAATCTTAAGAGCACTTCTTGCGGTTACAAAAGATCCATCTCAGGAGACTCACAACCACCTGTAACTCTAGCTCCAAGGGACCCAGCACCAACTTCTGTCCTCTGTGGGCAACTGCACTGATGGGCACACACACACACACACACACACACACATGCAACATCCACATATACACACACAGAGATACATACACACACACACACACTCATAGGTTAAAAAAAAAAGTTACATACTAATCGAACTGTGTTGTTAAGAAACAAATTTTATATGACTTACTGAGTAATTAATTTTCAAGTGAAATGTCCTCAGTCGGGATTACTTCCCCGATTACTACTAAACTAAACCCCAGATTCCATTTTAAAATAATGAAAATTAATTGGCATTTGTGTATGACTTTGTAGCTTACAATACGTGGGTTCATGCCCTTCTCTCTAATGTTCAGCCCAAACAAATTTACACAAAAACCCCAGACCAAGAATCTTCTTATATTGAATCTCAGACAAACATGCTAAAGCCCCTTTCTTTGATCAGGAGCTGAGAGCTCTTGAGGTGAACACCCTGGTAAATCCTCCCTCTCTGCACCTCATTTTTGAAAGGCAGGAACACTGATCCAAATACCAAGAGCTCTGTCCTTTGAACCAAACAGCCCACAATGCCAGGCTAGCAAGAAAAGCAAGCGCCCACATGAGTGTTTTCCCCAAAGAGGTAAAGGAAAACCAAAACAAACAAAAAGGCCACCTCTTAACGTGTTCCATGGGGCTTAGAGAATAAACCTCTTGTTCCATGTCATGCTTATACTACCTGAGTGCCAAAACCTCTACCCAGATGACATTGCATGTTGCTATGTTTCGATGCTTTCTTTTTCTGTTTTGCAGTGTAAAAAACAAAAAACAAACAAACAAACAAACACTCAGATGTGGCATGGTTAGCTGAGTGCTTGCTTACCCGCATGAAGCTCTGGCTTCCACCCCCAATACTGCATAAACAGGGTATGGAGGTTTTGGAAACTGCCTTTGGTTTGGGAAGTAAAGGCAGGAGGATTAGATGTGTAAAGTTGTCCTTAAGGCCAGGATATAGGACATCCTGTCTTTAAAAGCAAGAAAGAAGGAGCTGACTCAGTGGCTAAAGCACTTGCTACAAAAACACACAGTGGATTGAATCCCTCGTACCAGCCTAACTACTACATGGCCGCCTACCTGTAATTCCAGCCCCTGGGACACAGGGGGCAAGGAGTCCCCAGAGCCAGCTGGGCAGCTCAACTAGTAAAACTGATGACCTCTGGGTTGAGTGAGTGGCTCTGCCTGAAAAGCTGCAGAGTGATTGAGAAAGACCTCTAGCCTCTGAATACATTAGCACACACATCTGCACATAATGTGTCCTCTGGCCTCTGAGTACACACACACACACACACACACACACACACACACACACACACACACACCACAACAGAGGTAGAACCCAAAGTCTCATCGGTACCAGACACTCTCTCTATCACTGACCTATACCTCAACCCTAACTATGTATTCACACACCACTGAATGTAGGGTGAGAAGAGCGTCATGGAACCCAACTACCTTCCATCCTCATAGCTTAGAATCCCCAGTGAGGGGCTGGGGGCATGGCTCAGTGGTAGAGACCCTGCCTAGAATCCCCAGTGAGGGGCTGGGGGCATAGCTCAATGGTAGAGCCCCTGCCTAGAATCCCCAGTGAAGGGCTAAGGGTGTGGCTCAGTGGTAGAGCCCCTGCCTAGAATCCCCCAGTGAGGGGCTGGGGGCATGGCTCAGTGGTAGAACCCCTGCCTAGAATCCTCCAGTGAGAGCTGGGGGCATGGCTCAGTGGTAGAACCCCTGCCTAGAATCCCCCAGGGAGGAGCTGGGGTGTGGCTCAGTGGTAGAGCACATGCTATTAATAAACCCCTGGGTTCATCCCAAGTACCACTGTATTCATTACTTTTCTATTGCTGTGATAAAGCATCTTGACCAAGACAACCTTTAGAAGGAAGAGTTTAGTTTGGACTTACAGTTCCAGCAGGGTGACTCTATCACCATCGGTTGGGAATCATAGCAGCAAGCAGTAATGGTGGCTGGAGTTATGAGAACTTAAATTGAAAGTACAAAGCAGAGACATCACTGGGAGTGATGAGAGGCCTTAAAACCTCAAAGCCAGCCTTTTGTGACGAACTTCCTGCAGCAAGATCACACCTCCTAATTCTGTCCAAACAGTGCCGCCAACTGTACACCAAGCATTCAACCAACCATGCCTATGGGGGTCATTCTCATTCACACTGCTGAAACCGCCAAAGGAATACTCCTATCAAAACGTACCCAGATGGTTTATAACAATAACAGCTTAATAGCTATATGCAAGGACAACACAGAGACCCGCAAACAACAAATGCTGTGTCCAATATCACCACGCATGATGGAACGAGAATTTTAATTTAAATCTCTCTGGTTCAAAGCCCTCACTCCTCACAAAACGTGACCTACATATTTTTCAAATGTTATGTTAAGATAACATGAAGAGATAAATCAGGATCACACTTTCTTCAGCTCTCACAGCTGACAAAATAGATTTTAAAGTGAATTAAAACCAGTATAAAAATAGCCAATCATTTCTTTAAAAAAACTTTTTTTTTCAGAGAGAGGTGCCCAAGTACATGGTATCATTCTCTTAGGAAATTTAATAAAGGTTTAGAAATGGTCACTTCATATGATAACCCGTATTCCCTTCATAGAAAGGAAAACAGGATAAAGATGGTCCAAAACCATCCTACAATATCCCATGGTTGCATTAATTTCTAGAGAAGTCGGCTGATCGGCTAGGCTAGGAGGGAAGTCACAGGAAAGAAGCAGACAATGATTCAGACAGGAACCCCTCCCCTTGCCATTTCAGTGCCTCACCTCTGCTTTCTCCTGGCTAGGAGGAAAGCTAGAGAGGGAATAGAGATGATTCTAATTGCTCAAAGCTAATTACCTCCAGCAATAACAGGGATTTAGCCCTGCAGTAAAGAAAATAAATAAGACAAGTCCTCCCGTGGGAGGAAGAGACTGGGAAGAGAAAGAAATTCTGTATTTTCCTAGCCTTCCTGCAGATCAAAACACCAGGGTCCAAACCCCTAGGCTTTGTGTCCTCTGTCTTTTCAAGCTTGGGAAGTAACAGAAAGGCACTGGGGAGTGGGAGGGGAAGGCAAGTAAGAACGCCAGAGTAGATAGAGCCTGTCGAAGGCTACAGGGCTGTCTGGAGTCACAGAAACCACTCAAATCCCAAGCGGGACCTCATCAACAGTCCTACGACAAGATGTTTTAGCAAATCTGGAGCAAGTACAGTAAAAATATCCACTCGTGAAAATATCCCACCTCTGAGCAGGAGAGGGGGTTCCTAAGTTAAAAGCACACGTACCACTGTAGCCAAAGGTCTGAGTTCAGTTCCCGTCACCCACACAGGGCAGCTCACAACCATCTGTAACTCCAGCTCCAGGGAATCTGATGTCCTCTTTTTGCCTCTGTGGACATCTCACACACACACACACACACACACACACACACACACACACACAGACACACACATATACTTACATACATACGTATGTGCAGATATAATTATTTTTAATTCCACATCCCCAGCTCCCTTACTCGTACTCTCCCTCCTGTGCATCCCTGCACCCCTGTATCATTACCTTCCCCCCTCCTTGCAACCTTCCACTCACTCTCACACTCTGAGGTAGAAAGAAGATGAATGGGCGCCCTCCTCAAGGTCACTTTCGTCAGATTCCATTGACATCAATACCCTTGCCCATATTAAGTCCAAGCAAAAGGGTCTAATAACTTACAGCAACTTCACAATACATAAAAGGGGTCTGGGGAGAAGATCCAGTTGATAAAGTGTTTGCAGTACACAGAGTGAATAAATAAATTTGGAAGAAAATTTAATTAAAATAACAATCTGAAATTTATTGGTATATAAGAATGTACTACTAAAGTACAGTCTTGGGAAAAACAGGAAAACATACAGTATGGTCTCCTATCTTAAATCAAAATGCTAAAACGTCTGAAAGTTGAAGTAGACAGGGGCCAGTGAGAGGGATGACCTGGTAAAGGCACTTGCTTGCCTGGTTCAGTGGTAGAGCTCATATTTAAGTGTCCCAGTGAGGGGTTGGCTCAGGATGTGGCTTGGTGATACAGCACCTACTTAAATGTTCCAGGAGGGGCTGAGGGTGTGACTAGTGGTAAAGCAGTTTTCTAGAATTCCCCAGCGAAGGGCTTGGAGCTTGACTCAGTAGAAGGGCACTCCCCTAAAATCTGCAAGTGGGGAGGTGAGAGCACGAATCAGTAGTAAAATGTTTGCTAGGCATCAGAAAAATAAATTGATGGGATAAAGGCTCCGTGTCAGTTTCTGTACAAGAGATTTCAGCTTACCTACTTTACAAGTAAGGTTTTTATCTACCGTCAGAAAATGAACCCCACAGAATCATTTAGTGAAGTTCAGGTTCAGAGAAGTAGGAAGCAAACCGTAAGGAAGGGTGTCTCTCTGCCATCTCCAATTAAAGCACTTTAGTATTCAAATATGATAGCTTGTTTTCAGGCAGCTGGGTGGCTCCCTGTGATTTTTATTGATAAGAAAAAAATTAATTGCATAAAACCAGAATGCTTGAAAGTAATTTATCTAATCACACACAAGAGTGGTGTAAAAAAGAGATATAATAGAAAATTAATTTTCTTGGATAGTTCTCTATGTATTATTCTATATTTCATGCTCTTGAATCACTGTTGCATAAAGAAACACAAGGTTATTATTATTATTATTATTATTATTATTATTATTATTATTATTATTATTATTTTGTGCTAAAATGGAACATTTTCTCCAAGGATTTTTTTTTTTTTACAGGGTTTCTCCGTGTAGCCCTGGCTGTCCTGGAACTCACTCTTTAGACCAGGCTGGCCTCGAACTCAGAAATCCGCCTGCCTCTGCCTCCCAAGTGCTGGGATTAAAGGCATGTGCCACCACCGCCATGTACGTCATGTGTATGTGTGTGCCATGAATGAGTACCCTGTGTGATGTGTGTGTATGTGTGTACTGTGTATATATGTGTGTCATGTGTGTTGTGTGTGTATATATGTGTGTCATGTGTGTTGTGTGTGTATATATGTGTGCCGTGTATGTGTGTGTGGTGTGCTGTGTGTGTGTGCTTCATGTATCTGTATGTGCTGCATGTGTATGTGTATGCCGTGTGTGTGCCACTTGTGTGTTTGTATTTGTATGTGTATGTGTGTGTGCCATGTATATGTGAGCCATGTGTATATATTTGTGTGCCATGTGTGTGTATATGTGTGTACTGTGTGTATGTGCACCCACAGAGGCCAGAAGAGGGTGCACTCAAACCCCCAGAGCTGGAGTCACAGTGGTCATGAATTACATGGTGCCAAGAACCAAACTAAGATCCTCTAGAAGAACAATATATGCTAGCCATCTCTAGCCATCTAGCCATCTCTCCAGCCTCACAAATTACTTTTGAATTATTGACTATTTGCCCCAGAAAGAGATGAATATTTATTTCTTTCAAGTTTATTTTAGAAAATCCAAATATTTTATAGTATGATGATTAACACTGCAAAAATCATTTCACAAGATAAGTAAGCTTGGTGTCACTGGAATGGAATGTTTATATTCATATTTTTCAAGCAATGGTAATCTGGTTTGTAGTTCACTGAAAATAAAAAGTGATACTTTGGAACTAGTTCTGACTGGATTCAGTCAATTGATGTGATTAGTTCTGGTTTATGGTTAAGTTGAATTCTGGCTCCTAGTAAAAACAGTCTTATTTAACATAAAAGAGCAGTGTTCCTGTGTGTGTGCGCATGTGTGCTTCTAAATCTTTCAGGTGCTAGAGAGATATCTCAACCAGTAAAACGCTTGCCTTATAAGCATGAGAGCCTAAGTTCAGTACCCCAGAACCCCAAACATACAACAGAGAGGGGAGGGGGAAGGGAGAGGGAGAGAGAAGAAACGGCATGCACTTGTGACATAGAAACATGACAACCATAGACAAGCACATCCTTGGGCCTTGTTTACCAACCAATCTAGCCTACTTGGCAAGTTCGAGGCTTGTGACAGACTCTGGAATGTGACCAGGTTTGGTAGGTCAGCCTCCCCACCCTCAACACCAGTGCCCTTAATGTATCTCCTCTATTTCAGATCCAGGGTCGAACCCTCAAAAGCTCAGATAAAGTCAACAGTCTCCCTTCCAGACACACACGTCTGTGTCTCCCTGAGCTGATTGATGTGAACAGAATATACTCCTTTAAATATGGGTTGAGGGGATGGGGAACGTCGTTCATTGGGCAAAGTGCTTGCCTAGCATTTGTGAGAACTGAGTTCTACCCCCAGAATTACAAAACAAAGCAAAACGACACAAACAAAAATAAAGCCAAATGTAGTAGTGGAATACTGTAATACCAGCTACATAAGATCCCATCTCAAAACACTTTTTCAAAAAAAACATAAATATCTGGTGGTATGCTTTGGTCTCCTCCACAACAAAAGTCACCGGGACATATTAAGTAGGCATTTTTGTTTGCTCTCTAGAGTGCGCTGCGTTGACGTACGCATTTGCCAAGGGTGGGATTTCCATCAAATGTACAGCCTTCGTTGTAGTCATACCACTGGACCACTTAGGGGTGTTCTCCAGCAGAAAGGTGAAAGTGAGGCCGAATGGAGATACTCTGGGGGTTTACTCTTAATCTCCTATGATAAAAAGCATGTTAAAATATATACACAAAACATCATCACATTTGACACTTGCTCGTGGTCCCTACCTAGCAAGTGGTGTTGTTTGTGGAAAGCCGTGGAACCTTCAGGAGATGGAGCTTCCTTGGAGGAAGTGGGTCGCTGGGGGTGGGGCCTTGGAGGCTTTATAACCGGACACCACTTTCTGTTCCTACCCTGCTTCCTGAGGATGCAACCTGACTAGTTTGCTTCCTACCACAGCCACCAGGCCTTCCTCACTGTGATGGAATGTACGCCCTTGAACTGTGAGCCGGAACAGACCCTCCCTTTCCTTAGGTCACTTCGCATCATGCATTTGGTCACAGCGATGAGAAAAGTGGTGAATCCAGTACTCAAAACTGACTCTCCGAATAAGTTTTCTTCTTACGTACACAGAAAGTAAGACTTGGCAGAGCAAAGTAGCACGCTCAGCTGTCTCGGTGAGGATTAATAGCTCAACCTGGAGCTCCCAGGTGTACCTTCCTCTGGACCTCATTGGTTGTGAGGATTAAGACAGTTTAATTTGGAGTCTTATATACACTTGTCAGTATTTCCTGTTTGATATTAACTCGTTCATCATTAATTTGTCAGGAGCCCTTACCACAACAGGTCTTTAGAAGGTCCCACATCACCTTCCCCTCTTCCTTTCCCATCCCTCCCTTGGAAGCTATCAGTTTATTTCCGATCATTATCACTTTGACTGGGATCTGGACTCGTTTTTCAGTAAGTAACAGAGCCTCCTGAATCACACCCCCACACACAACACCAACAACAACAACAACCACCCACCCCCAATACATGCCTTCGCTCTGCAGACCTGGCCTTTCTAGAAGATGGTTTTGCCCGTGTGGAGGTCTACCTGAGGTTACCTGACCGGCACAGATCTAAACGATCTGCCTGCCTTACAGTGTAGACTGAAAAGATTCGGGTTCGCCATGGTATGTCACCTAATTCATTACACCACTGGAGGTCATAAATCACGGGACTCTTTCTATTTCCTCTATTCCTTTCCACCCAAAGAGTGCTTACACAGAATGTATTTACACACCACAGTTACTCAATTAATCTTTTCCCTACACTTGCCAGAGGCATCATTAGGATTTCCAAGGCAGCTCTGTGCATTTGCATTAGAGACGATGGTGGCTCACTATGCTTCATTTAGTCACTGTGGCCCATTTGGGGGTCCTGTCTAGCCATATGTAAACTGGAGGCTTTCTGCTCAAGGACATGTAAGATTTTGTCATGTGTTTAGGAAAATCACAGAGGCATGAACAGCTGTATATTAGTCTTACTCAACATAAACTGTTCTTGTAAATATTTAATCTCAATTAGGGGTTTCTACCCCACCTTAGCTCATTCAGTTCCCAGATAAAAGACAAAATGTTTTTATTTATAATAAGCCTTAATCAGCACTAGAGATGGACAGGTATCTACCCTCTAAGCTATAAGATCTACTTCCCTATCAGTAACCCTGTGATATGACTGGCCATGTTCCACCAGGGCCACTCCACTGGCCAGCCCTCATGACCTGTTCTCATGATCCCATACCCTCATGACATCTTCTCTCTCTACCTTCTGCCTCTTCTTGTCATATGGTCCTACCTCCAACCCCAAGCCCAGAGAACCAAAACTCTGCCAACCTCTCTTCTCCCCAGCTATAGACTATAGGCATCTTTATTCAACCAATAGTTTTAAATTAAGGAACAAAGTTACATAGCCTCACTTGATATACATAAGGATATCATCATCCTTAGGGGCAAACAGACCTTGAGGGCCAATATTTAACATTATAATACATAGCAACAAACCAAACCTCAACAATATATAATCACACACACACATGGAATCATAAACATATGTACACAGGCATAATTACACACACACATATATGTATATGTGTACACACATACAATCATACACACACAGTCACACAAACACATATACATGCATAACCACACACAATCACATTTACATAAGCAATCATCCATACAAAAGCACAGATATATGATTAGCTACGCAAAATTCCTGTGAAAGAGTCTAGTTTCGTTGCCAATATTACAGTTTGCATCAGAGATCCAGATAGTTGGTCTCTGGACCGCCTTGGTTTCATGAAAGAAGAAAACAAAGAGTCTGCCCATCCTTTTTAAATACCAGAAACACAATTTTCATACATTCAAACTTCGTATTTGTGCTGGATCCTAGAAACATGATTCTGAGAGGAAAAAGTAAAAAGAAAGGCTTGATTACAATTAAGCTCCACTTTCTGTGTTTCCATTATGAGCCTGTAACTTAACCTCTCTGATCCCAGACCACAAAGCAGTTGTCAGAACATCCACTCCCTCCTAACACAACACCCACTCCCGCCCAACCCTCCAGTCTATTTGAACTAGTAAAACAGAGGAGGTAGCTGATACTGGCTTAACGTTACAGAGTTTATGAATTGTAGAGCTTGTGAATTTCTGGGTCATAGAAAAAGAGAAAAAGAGAATATTTCTTTTTTTTTATGGTCACAATCCAGGGTCAGTTTATCACATTACATAGCTCTTAAAAAGGATTGTCCTTTAACCAAGGAAATAGCATGTTTATATCACCAGCTGTTATGCTTGCAATGAGATTCTGCAGCTCCAGCATCAATGAAAACGGAGCTGAAGTGAGAAGTATAGAAAATCAATTCATCTATTTCCCAGCCTAACCATTCAGTGGCTGACATTGAGAGAGTTACCCAGTCAAATAGCAGATGCTTATGCAAAAATCTCAAAACTAGAGGGCTGCCAAGATCGGCTTCTATAGATTCCAAACACCAATTTCAGCTCCAAGTCAGACCCCCTCATCCTCCGCACTCATGGTGTTACCCTGAATGCTTTCCACCTTGTTTGCTGAAAAAGAGAAATTAACATGAGAGCAATGTGTCTGCATGGCTTTGTGGCATAAATGCAAACATAAAGCAACAAAAAAATATTAGCTTAAAGACATGGCATCTAATTTGTCTCTTAAACTGAGAATTCTGGAAGAGGGTAGTGTGACATTGATATGACAATTCAGTGATTGCCGTGCAGAAACCAGAAGTGGTGTACAGATAAATATTTAGCCCTTATTCTAACACAGATTGCAGAGCTCAGAAGAAACCCTAATGCCATATCATGATAAAGCATGTCCAAGCCACTCATGATGGTTCACAGCTGTAATCCTAGAACTCACGAGGCTAAGAGTAGGCTATCACTTTGAGTCTAGGGCCATTTTGGATTATTGTGAATTCTAGACTAAGTTGGGCTACACCATGCAACTGTCTCAAAAAAAAAAGATAGGGCTAGTGAGATGACTCCGTGCATAAAAGTACTTGCTGCTGAGACTGATGGCCTGAGTTTAATCACCAGAACCCTTACAATGAAAAGAGAAAACTAGATCACTCCAGTTATTCTCTGATGTCCCCACAAGTTCCATGGCCATGTTCATGAACATGCATTTGCACAAACACACGTACACACAATAAGCAAATAAATACATAAATTTAATTTAAAATTTAAGATTTTTTTTTTTATGTAGAGTACTCTATCTGTATGTATACCTGCCTGCCAGGACATCAGATCCCAAGACAGATAGTTTCGAGCCACCATGTAGTTGCTGGGACTTGAACTCAAGATCTCTAGAAGAGTAGACAGTGCTGTTAACTGCTGAGCCATCTCACCTGCCCCTTGGAGGAATTCCATCACTGTACAGGCAGGCTTTGAGGTCCTATGTTCAAGCTCCACTCAGTGTGGAAGAGACTCTCCTGCTGTCTGCCTGCAGAAGCAAGTCTCCTCCCAGTTGTTTTCAGATCAAGATGTAGAACTCTCGGCTTCTCCAGCACCATGTCTGCCTGCAGACTGTCATGCTTCCCACCATGATGATAATGGACTGAACCTCTGAACCTGTAAGCCAGCCCCAATTAAATGTTGTCCTTTATAAGAGTTGCCTTGGTCATGGTGTCTCTTCACCCCAATGGAAACCCTAGCTAAGACACGTAGAATACATTGCACTCTGAAACCATAGCAGCTCATATACGTCTGCCAGGTTGGAAGATGAGAGCAATAACAAAAAAGCTAAGTGAGTGTCTTAGTGTATTTTCTATTGCTAGAAACAGAATTTCAGAGGCTGAGTAGTTTGTAAAGTATCTTCCTGGCAATTGGCATAGAGATACCTTGGTGGTGGTGGTGTTCTTAGTCAGGGGCAGAACAAATGGCAGTTCTTTGTTAATCCTAGCTTGGTGCCTGGCTTGGTGGCCAAAGGCAATTTATGCCTAGGACATAAAAATCAGATCAAATCAAATCCAGTGCAGCCCAGGAGGAGGAAGACAGAGACCTGTGTTCTACCATGCCAAGTGGTGCAGACAGGAAAGATGTCCACAGGCCCGCCCTCTGCCCCACAGCACAAGTGAGCCATAGAAAGACAGAGCCCTACCTACCATCATGCATTGCAGTGGGGATGAGGAAGACAGACAGAGACCTGCAAACCACCATGCCACCCACAGACCTGTCCACCAGGCCTGCTATCCACATGGCCAGCCTGCAGTGGGAGCCAACACAAGGTGTGAATATGTGGTGGATAGATGGGAGAGAAAGAGAAATGAAACAGCTTGAGCTGAAGAGGTTGGGATTGGAGACTCAAGGGTTGAAAGGAGTATCCTGTTGTGAATGGCTGGCCCCATCACCTGGGACCATGGTGAGAGCCCAGCCCAGGCTGCTGCTGAGGGGCATAGATAGGCCAAGATCTGTGTCCATGTCTATGGCTCATATAACTGCTAAAGAACATGGGGATGTCCATCATTGGAGCTGCTGCTGAGGATGTCCCAGGGACCTGCAAAGAGCTGGCCCTGCTCCTCACTGGCTGTGGCTGTGACACTGGGTAGAGTAGGAGAATAGGTCCTATGACACTGGGTAGAGTGGGAGAATAGGTCCTATTCCTGGTCCTCAACCAGACAGCACCGTGGAGCTTGGTGGCAGGGGAGTAGGTGAGCCATCTTTAAGGATGTGAATGTGGGAGAGCTGAGGCCACCCCTCATTTGCTGCAGAGTGGCACAGGGGCAGAGAGGATGCCTCAGTCTACCTCCAGTGGTCAGAAAAGCTGCTCACAGGGTTGTGAACACTAGAGAGCTATCCCTGCCCCTCATCAGCTATGGCACTCTGGAAAGTAGGCCTTACCTGGGACAGCACAGCAGGACAGACCCTGGTGAGCCACCCGAGTGTGAGAGAATGGGAGAGCTAGTGCCTCCTCTCTCCTGCTGTGAGGTGCTATGGGTGCAAGGGGGTGATGCCCATGCCCTCCCTCACCCGGCTCCTCCTGACCTGTGGCAGTCAAGAGAGTTGGCTCTGATGGCAAAGGTGTGAGGAACCAGCCCCCCAGGGTTTGAGGGTGAGAGAGATGGCCCAGCCCCTCACCAGCTGCAGTGCTTGGGAGGGTAGGCCCCCACACCTCGATGGACAGAACAGTGGAGGGGTCGTGAGAGCAGGAGAGCTGACCCTGCCTCCTGACAATGGCAGCATTGAGTGGCCTAGCTGGAGCAGTGCCCGAGAGCTCCCCCTGGTAGTGCAGATAACAGTGATCTTGCCCTGCTGACCAGTTCAGCTACCATCCGGGCCCAGATCCAGGTCTCTGAGTCGGCCCGCTTCAAAATCTATATCATCTCTAAATGTTGGCGCACATGACAGGGCCAGTCCTGATGATTCAAAGCTGCAGGAACTCCATCATATGGAGCAACCACAGGATAACCTGGAGGAGGCCCAGTGAAGATCTGATACTGAGGGTGTTACCAAATCTGGAGATCTTGAACCAGATCAATGACTCATTGCAATGAACATGTGCAAGTGAAGCTATGTAGACCGAGGGATATACTGTGGGGCACACTGTGACACACAGCAGTTTTCACGATGAGATGTTCTCTATGCGTGCGTGTGTGTGTGTGTGTGTGTGTGTGTGTGTGTGTGTGTGTGTGTGTGTGTGTGAGAGAGAGAGAGAGAGTGTCATTTTGGGAGAAAGGTTGCAAGGGGTGAAGGGCAGATAGGGGATAAGGAGATGAGTGGTACTGGGGTACGTGTGAAAATCAAAAAGAATCAATACATTTTTTTAATTGTGTGTTTGTCTCTTGTTTCTAGGGAATGGGAACTCTAATGACTCAGCAATGGTATCTTTTTCCATTCTTTTGGGGGCTTTCTAACATGACGGGAGGCAGCAAGGTAAATGTCTAAGTTTCTTTTCCTGTCACTGTGATAAAACACCCTGACAAGAGCAACTTAAGGGAGAAAGGGCTTCTTGCCTTAGCTTACAGTCACAGGTTATGGTCCACCTTGGTGGAGAAGTCAAAGTATCAGGAGATTGAAGCAGCTGATCACATTACCTACATAGTCAGAAGAGAGCAGTGGATAATGCATGTGTGCTAGTGCCCAGACCAGCTTCCCCTCCCCACAATTAAGAGGAGTCATCCCATGTCATTTGCCATAATCAAGATAATCCTTCATAAGCATACCCAGAGACCCTTCTTCTAGGTTATTCTGGATTGTGTGAGCCTGGAAATAAAACTAACCTCCACAGTAAGTGACCGTCTTAGAAGGAGATCTCTTTCACACCAAAGACACCCTTACAAAAACTCATGCTAATGGAGGCAGCATTTACCTACTCACTCAGATAGAGTTTTCACAACCTAAACATCTCCCAAAAGACCTCATCTCATGGTGCCTGTGCTTAACTTGAAGATGGCTAGGCAGAAGAGGATCATGGGTCAAGGATGCAGGCTGAGTTGGCCCACTAAATGAGACTGCTGTAAGAGTCAGAATGTATCTATGAAGTTCAGGCATTCATGACTAGGATCAGTAAAACAAGGCATAGATGAAATGAAGGGGGTTCAAGACTGAGGGCTTAGCCTTGCAATTTTTCCTAGATAAAACAAGTACACATGGAATTCCTTTTTAAATTATGTTTTTAATCTATTTTTAAAATATGTAGTAAGTACACTTTGTTCCATATGTTTAGTTGGGGGGCAGTATATACACAAGCATCCATGCATATACAAGTCAAAGGACAACTTTTGTGAGTCAGCCTGTTCCTCCAGATAGGTACCTAGAATTGAACTCAGGTTATAAGGCTTTGCAGCAAGCCTTTACCAGCCAAGCTATCTTCCCAGCCCTTCCTTCATTTATGTTTGTACTTGTGTTTGTGTTTGTGTTTGTTTTGTTTTGTTCTGTTTAAGACCAGGTCTCTTTATGTAACTTAGGCCAGTCAAGAATTGTTGATTTTCCTGCTTCCGTCTCCCGAACGCTGAGATTTCGGCACCCTATTTTGCCTGGGTGGTTCATTTTAACCAAAGGATTTGTCACCGAAATAGAAGTCTATGCCAACAAGCCACTGCCAGTGAGTTTATAAACTCTGCCTCATTTCAATCAGAGAACAACCTTAGATCTCATTCCTCAGGCATGATCCTTTCCACATTATGTTTATGAGATGAGGTCTCTCACTGGCCTTGAGCTCATCAAGTAGGCAAGGCTGGACACCAAGCCCTAAGATCTACCTGTTTCTGCCTCCCCAGCACTAGGATCATAAGGGTGCACCACCACACCCACCTGTTTTAACATATGTTTCAGAATTAAACTTGGGTATTCTTTATTGCATGGCAAACATGTTACCTACTGAGTTACCTCCCGGGCATTTAGCATTCTATTTAAATAACCCTCTACCCAAGAAAGCTCACCGTCACAATGCTTCAAATCAGCACATCGTTCCTAGAAATGTCTGTCATCTGCGAGGTTGAAATCATATTTCTTTACATTGAACTCTCTGCTGCCTCTGGGCAGGATGGGAAATCCTCGCTCTTACATGAAAGGGAATAAAGGTTGCTTTAAGTTGCTGAGATATACAGTCCATGGGGGTTGTTGAATCAGGCCATCAATTTTTCCTGTTATAAAAGGTTACTCTTTCCCTGCCTTTCAGTTTTGCCCTTTCAGCTCTGCACAGGTCACCACTGAATTCCTGCCTTTAAAAAAATTTAGCATAATGGCTTGTCTGGCACAATGATAGGTCTGGAAAGTTCAGAGAAATTCTTGCTACAAGGTCCTTTAGGACCCATGATAGACAAAGAACAACTTCCTCCTTTCCCTGGTAACTGGAAACCTTTCTTCCCTCCTCCACCCTGCCTCTGTCTTCACATGACCCAACTTGTCCAGTAAACAAATTATGTATGAATCAGCTGCTGCTGCATAACAAATATTCCCAAAGCATTTGGAGCAGTGAGCACTTATTTCTTGTTTTTTTTCTAGGTGCTAGGTTAGTGGACTTTTAAGACAAAAAGCCCAATTCAAGCAGCCCTAACAGGCTAGATTCAGTCACCTGGGCCAATGTGCCAATCGAATAGGTAAAAATGGCAGGAAAACTAATCAGTCAGTTGAGCATACACTTCAGAACCCTGAGGACCCAAGTTTGACTACCACCCAGGACCTCTGTTAAACCAAAAACAAAAATTTTGTGAATACCATGCACCCATAATCCCAGTGCTGGGAAGAGAGAAACCAGAAGAATGCTTGGGATTCATTGACCAGCCAGTCTAGCTGAGTCAGCAGGTTCTGTGTTCAAAAACTAAGACAGAGGGGCTGGAGGGATGGCTCAGTGATTAAGAGCACTGACTGCTTTTCCAGAAGATCTGGGTTCAATTCCCACAGCTATCTGTAACTCCTGTTCCAAGGCACCTGATACCCTCATACATACATGCAGGAAAAATACTAATGCATAGATAGATAGATAGATAGATAGATAGATAGATAGATAGATAGATAGATAGATAGACAGATAGATAGGTAGATTGATGAGAGAGAGAGAGAGAGAATCAAAAAACAAACACCTCACACAGACATGCAGGCAGGCAAAACACCAGTGCAGAAAGAAAGAAAGAAAGAAAGAAAGAAAGAAAGAAAGAAAGAAAGAGAGAGAGAGAGAAAGAAAGGCCTCACACAGACATATGTTCAGGCAAAACACCAATAAATAAATAAATAAATAAATAAATAAATAAATAAATAAATCAGAGAGCAATTGAGAAAGACACATGACCTCTGCCTTCCCTACACAGGTACATACATGCGCATGCAAACATTTGCATACCTCTCACACACAAGAAAAGCACAAAAGAAATATGATTAAAAATAAAGAAAATATATTAACTTATTTTCAAACTTTAATTTATCACTATTGTGTGAATGCATATATAATGCATATATAATGTTTGAGAGGAGATACTCTCTTGCTATGGCATATATACAGAGACAGAGAACAACTTTTGGGAGTTATTTCTCTCCTTCCATTGTAGGTTGGTGATGGAATTCAGGTCTTCAGGCTTTGACGATGAGCAGCCTTTACCTGCTGAGCCATATCACTGGCCCAAGAAAGGAAGCTAAATGGCCATGGCCGTATTGGGAAGTACTTCATTTTGTGCTGAGGGGAAAAAAAATAATACATTCCTGCTTCATTTCCTAACAGGATTCCCCACTAATTTAATGAATTAATCTTAAATAAATGTACTATGCTGTTGAGGAAAGCAAGTGTAGTCATAGATCTTTGGAACCAGAGATCCTCTTGGAGATAATGAATTGCATTTCCCAACAGGTAAACAGAGGTGCTTCATGAGCCTGAGACTATGATGTCGGAAACTAACAGCCAAACACTGAGTCCCAAAGGCCCCCCCATGGAGGGTCTGTCTTCTGGGAGACCGCTTTCAGTGGATGTATCACATTTGATGGTTTCACTTGGTTACTTCAGTATTGTGAATTCTATGCTTTCTCCCAGATCCTTAAAGATATCCTAACCCAGCTTTGAGTGATAAAGGGGTAGAAAAAGGCATTTATAGTATATGGGGAAAAAATGAGGACAGACTGAATTGTCCCAGAGATAAAAGTAACAGTAGACAAGCAGGCAACTTCTAGAGGTAAATATGCATTAGCCCCAGAAGTGTATAAAGCAAGGATGACTTTTAAAAAATGTTCCCCTCTCTCTGTGTGTCTTGTAGCTTGAGATGTTCTTAAACAGCAGAGGACATCGCTGATATAAGCTGTCATCCAGAATCTGAGTGATGCTATCCTTCATTCCATCTCTCCTGAGACTTTTTCCAGGATGGCGTGACTTAATGATGTACCAAAAAAAAAAAGTAATAGTAAAATAAAAATTGATTCCATGGAAGTCTAGCTCAGTGATCTTGTAAGTTTATGGTGGTTAAGTACAGATGTGTGAGTGAAGAGCTAGAAAGTCTGGTGACTGAAAGGCAGCTCTGTCACCCAAAAGCCCACCCTCACATGGATAAGGATGACTGAAAGCTGAAACCCCGGAGATCCCTGAGAATTTGCAGTTAGAGCCATCAAAGTGTTCCCTGCCTGCTGTAAAGAGGGGCCTTCTCAGTCTGGTAAATGCCAAGAGCTTCATCAAGAAGTTAGAGAGGTTAATGAGTGTCCTACGGCAGCTCAGCAGCAGAGAGCTTCCCCTTTCCAGCAGTTCTACTTGTAGAGCCCTGTGATTTTTGTAAGTTTCAGGAGTTCTCTAAGACTTGTAAGTTTTATTGACTTCTAGTAGCTTCCCTCTAGGAAGATATGTTTCAAGTCAGAAGAACTTTTAGACAACACCCTCTTTTAGATAGAGGTTCATTGGAAATAAAGTGGTGAGCCTTTCAGCCTGGCTTAGCTATCTGCCTCTCAATGGTTACACAAAAATCCAGACATAAGCCTGAGGTAACTGTCTACTAAGCTATTGTTACTATTAAAGCCAAGCAACTTTATTAAAGTAAATCCCACACCCAGGTAATGGGTAAATAGCTGATACTTCTTAAGATTATCATAGGCCCTGTGGGGCATCTCATTTTGTTTTATTAATTTTGGTGTATACTTGCTTATGCATAGATGTCTGTACACAAGTGCATACATGTGTGTGTGTGTATGCACAAGCAAACACACATGTGCATTTTGTTGTTATAGGTTTTCTTGGTTATGTGATTTGTAACAGGAACTGGCTATACAGTTTTAGGCTGGCCTTGAACTCTAAATCCTCCACCCCTAACTCCCAAGTGCTGAACTTACAAAGCTATATACAGCCATGCCTGGCATACAGCTCCAGTTTATAACTGTCCTTGGCTAAGACTTGGACAATATTAACTTTCCCATTCCATATACATTTTAGTAGATCTTATTAATGTCAATCCTCACAATGTATTCTTGCCCCCAACAACACTTGAGCAGGATTCTGAAGATGAGGACCCCACAGAAAGCTGTATAGGAGGGCATACATCAGGTCTCTTCATCAAGGATGTTCAGCCAGGAAATGGTTCCCAGGTTTAGGCTGCAGCATCATGAAGATAAAATGACTAACTACCAAACCAAGGCAATTAATATTGTTCAGAGTCCCCTAAACTGGAGTCATTGCTACAGGGTACAGGCAGTGGACTATAATCGACTCAAAGAATTTTTTAATGGAAATAAAGTCCCCTCAGAAAATCTGACAACTGTACAGAAATAGAAAGAGCACAGTCATTCCCTGGGGTGAGGAAACAAAGAGAATAGGAGACACAAGGACCCCATGAAGAGGTCCTAATATGCTAGGTGTGAAGAGGAACATGCACCAACTTTGTATGTATTTTTTTTTAAACAAAGCCACTAATACACAGAGCTTGCTGGTGTAAACCCCAGAACTGATCAAAAGGATCACAAGTTCTGGGCTAGCCTGGGCTAAATAGCAAGACCCTGTCTCAAGAAACAAATGAAATTTGGGGATATAGCTTAAGGGTAGAATACTTGCCTAGCAACTCCCTAAATCTCTCTCTCTCTCTCTCTCTCTCTCTCTCTCTCTCTCTCTCTCTCTCTCTCTCTCTCTCTCTCTCTCTCTCTTTCTCTGTGTGTGTGTGTGTGTGTGTGTATGTGCGTGTCTCACTCTCATTCTTGCTCTCATGTACTTGCACATACACACATGCACACACACTGGCAGAGAGACCTTGTTCTTCTCAATTTTAACAGTTCCACCAGATGCCATCAGACTTCTAGATCCAGACAGTGACCTCACTGCAGCTACCAGAGCTAACAAGGTAGACAGGGTAACTCAGATTCCTAGGGACTCTGTCTCCAGGAGCCTTCTTCCTGGAAGGAAGCCTGATGGGTTCCCTTACAGGACTCAGCATGCCACCCTCTTCCTAACTGTAGGTCTTTGCAAATTGTCCAAACACCAGCTGGTCTTAATCAGCCGCTTACATCTAAAAAGGAAAGAGCTGGGGAGTTACGGACTTAGTTTCAGAGTTGGGTTTTTGTTTTGTTTTGTTTTTTTCTTCATCAACGGAGGGTTCAATATTTAGAGGGATATTGATTCGATTTATCTAGTGTTGTAATGTTCCATTGGTTGCTAGGCAACAGAGCTCTTTCTTCCCCGATTTCTGAGTGGCTCATGGGAGTTTGACTACCGAAGAGATTACTTTCTGTATATGAAACTAAATGGACCGTAGGTGCCATACATAAGTGGAGGAACACTGTTTTACTGGGCAGTGTTAAGACCAGGCTTCCTATAACATCTCTGTAATTGGGAGTCAAACTCCAGAACACAGGCCATTCATATTCACATTCCCCTACAAGGTACCCGCTGAGAACAATTTAACACAAAGTTGTGCCAATGCATAAAACCCTACGTTGTGTGTTTACTATTCCAGCCTCATAAAGCTCAAACCTGCACTGGAGCAAAGATAGACTCAGTCATCCCTGCTAGCGGTTTGAATGTGAAGTGTCCCCCACAGGCTCATGTGTCTGAACTTATTCCCCAGCTGAGGGCATTGTTGTAGGAATCTGTAGACCCTTTAGGAGGTGGACCCTGCCTAGAGGAAGTGGGTCATGAGAGGGAGGCCTTGAAGGACACCCCACCTTCACTTCCAGTTCCACACTCAACTTCATAATCCACCAAGATGTGGATGAGCCATGTGCAAGCACCTGCCCACAGGAATAAGCTACTCTAGCCACCACACCTTCCCTCACCCACAAGCTTTCTAGGTTTTTTTCTGTTGTATTACAAATCATTCTGACCAAAAACAACTTAGGGGAGTATCATGGTTAGTTTTGGCCAGTTACATTCAAGCTAGAATCGTTTAGAATGAGGGAACTTCTATTCTTATAAATGCTTCTATGAGAGTGGCCTGTAGACCATCCGGTGGGACTTTTTTTTTTTTTTTTTTTTTTTTTTTTTTTTTTTTTTTTTTTTGGTTAATGAATGATGTGTCAGGGCCTAACCCAATGTAAGTGATGTCATCCCTGATTAGATAATCCTCCATTATATAAAAAAGTAGGCTGGGTGAGCCATGGAGAGCAAGTTAGTAAGCAATGCTCTTCCATGACCTCTGCTGCTGTTCCTGCCTCCAGGTTCCTGCCTTGACCTCATACCATGACATATTTGTGATCAGGATGCTTAAGTCAAATAAGTTCTTTCCTTCTCAAGTTGCTTTAGCACATAGTGTTTTATCACAGCAATAGAAAGCACTCTAAGACAAGAGGGAAATGGTTTATTTCACCTTATAAGTTATAGTCCATCACTAGAAGAATTATGTGACACTTTTTCTGGAGACACATGAAAAGCATCTACTCACCCCAGGTAGTGAATCAACAACAGATCAAAGTAATGATACCAATAAGGTCCACACTGGTAAGCCAGTGAGTTTATTGAGGTTACTCACAGGAATATGGGTGAGGGGTAAGTTATAGGAGCATAAAAGGACCAAAGTGCACCCCAACATGGGTGATAGCTCACACAAAAAAAAGAAAGCTAGAGCTCACTACACGGAATGCAGGCAGCTTAGCTGATTGGACAATCTCTTTCAGGTGTCTCAGGTGGTCTCATTCTCTTCTAGGCAGCCTGCCTGGTCTGAGCCTCTTCTAGGCTTGTCTGAGCAACTCTTAAATAGTCCTTAATGCTTACTTGTATATACTTGGAAAAGAAGGAGTCTGGTCAGTTTCAGGGACTTCCTGAAACTTTTGAGTTGTTTTTTTCCTCCTGAGTTAATGAGCTTCCCTGGAAAACAGGCTGTTTCACTTCATTTTAGAACTTCTTGTGTCTTAATGAACTTAATGAGCTTCAATATGGAATATTTTATCTTTCAGGAAATTGCTGCAAAAGAGGGTGTCAGGATAGGAACTCAAGCAGAAACTGTAGAGGAATGTTTCTTGCTGGGCTGCTCTACAGTTCATGCTCAGCTAATTTTCCTATACAACCCAGAACCACCTAACCAGGGAATGGTGTCACCCATAGTGGACTGGGCCCTCCTAAATCCATTAACAGTTAGGACAATTCCACATACACACACATGCCCATAGGCCAAGCTAATCTGAGCAGTCCTCAATTGAGACTCCCTGGTCAGGTAATTCTATACTATGCCAACTGAACAGTGAAAGCTAAATATGCTAAAGACAACATACTAAAACTGAGGAAAATAAATCCTTTATGTCAGGTTTTTTGGTACAGTGAAGAAACAAGCAACCATTACACTCTCTGTGCAAGTTACCTCCAAACTTCACAATAATAACCAAAATTAGAAACATGAATAATTACTGAGGCCAAATGCTGGCTGGTAGTAAGAGTTTTCTTCATTTTTAAATCAAATATTTTCCCCAGTAGAATCTGTTTTATAGAGTGGTGATCTAAGACAGAAAAAGGAACAATGTCACTGTGTAAGTACATTTTCAATTGCTATAACATATACAATTGCCTTACCTTTTTTTTCCTTGTAAATATCTTACACCAATATACACTGTCTCTTTAAAATTCTTAAGGCAGAAGCGGCAGGCAAATGTGGTACTGTCAGTTTGGTCTGTACAGTTCAGTGACTTGGCATTGATGGTGTTTAGTTTGGAACCTGTGTGCTAGCCTGACCTATTCTAGGATCTTACCTTTCATTACATTTCAATCCCTCATTTTTTTCAATTAGCAGGAAAGGCAAGAGGGAATGAGCAGAGGCTGTGGGAAGGAGAAGAGCGAAGAACCTGGACCTTAGTCCTCTAGGAGTTACACACAGAGCTCCCTGAGTGCAACATAGCATTTTAACCAGTCACAAGCCTTGCTTGAAAGTCAGGAACTTGGGGCTACAGCCATAGCCCCGCTAGAGATTTCACAGCCATTCTCATCCTGGTTTCCTTGGGTGTGGCCATGGGATACATCAACCAAAGGCCACATGCAGCTTTTGGAATTTTCTGTCTATGAGAAGTCCTATTCAGGAGAGAAATGATCCCATTCTTCCAAAAAGAGAAGCTATCTTGAAGAGAGGAAAAATGTGCAGGGAGGAGGGAGAAGTGAGCTCAGGCAAGTAGCCAACAGCATGCATTTATAGAGGGTAGGAATGTAAAACAGATGTTGTTCAGGAATGTAAAACATTGCCCTGGGAGCCCCATCATTGGCCTCTGGAGAGAAGGGCTTCTCAGATCCAGGCAAATAACACAGTAAGTCACAGAAAGTTGCATACTCATCAAAACCAGCCCCAAGCTATGGCTCTCTTGGGTTGCCCGATGCCCTGCTTCCCCATATTTTTTGTGGCCATGCATTGTCTTGCATTGCTCTGAATAGATGCTATTCTCTAACTAGAAATGAAATAGTCTCAGTTGTTCTTTTTAAGATTTATTGTTTTTATTTTTAATTATATGCACATGGGGCATGTGCATTCATGGGAGTGCAGTTGCCCATGGAGGCCAGAAAGTGTTAGGTCTCCTGGAGGTGGAGTTATAGGTGGCTCTGAACCACATAATACAAATGATGGGGACCAAAGTTGGGTCCTCTACAGAAGCAATATATGCTTTTAATCACTCGGCCATCTCTCCAGTCCCATGTCAGTCTTATCTTGCAGAAGCAGAAAGATCTAGAGCTCTGACAGCAACAGGGTGTTCTAAAACCCCTTCCTGACAAAGTCAGTGGACTTGTTCTATGCGAATGGAGATCTAAAATAGCAAAAGGACCAAGACCATTGTATAAGTCCATTTTCAGTTGTTATAACACCAGAAGATGGGAAATTTATAAAAAAAAAAAAAAAAAAAAAAAAAAAAAAAAAAAAAAAAAAAAAAAAAAAAAAAGAAAAGAAAAGAAAAGAAAAAGGTCTTATATAGCTTATAATGTCAGTTACCCTAGAAGACTAAAATCAGATACTCCCCATCTTTCCAGCCTCCGGTGATAGCCCTCTGGCTAAGCTATGGCATAGCAGAGAAAGGGGGGCTTGGGAGAGGATGGGAGATACCAAGCATATAGCGAAGCTTACTTCCAAACAACCCATTCTAGAAAGAACTGATCAATGCCATGAGACCATGATTAATCTTTCTGGGTATGATGTGTCTAATAACCTCATCATCACCTAATAGACTGCAGTCCTTCAAGGTTCTATAACCTTCCCAGTACAGCCCACTGGTGACTCACCTACCACATGAATCTGTGGGGTCTGTGATAGTTTCTCCTGCTATTTTGACCAGATTTAGAATCAGCTAAGAGATAAGTCTGTGTGTATGTAAGGGGGATTTCCAGGAAGGTCTAAATGAGAGAGGAAGACACACCCTGAATGAGGAAAGAACCACCCCGTATGCTGGGGACATGGACTGAATAAAAAGTAGAAGGCAAGCTGAGCACAAGCTTATCTATCTATCTATCTGTCTGTCTGTCTGTCTGTCTATCTATCTATCTATCTATCTATCTATCTATCTATCTACCTACCTACCTATCTATACATCTATTTATCCATCCATTTATCTCTCTTATCTATCTATCTTTCGATCTATCTATCTATCTATCTTTTATCTATCTCTTATCTATCTATATATCTGCTTCCTGACTACAAATGCAATGTGACCAGAGGCTTCATGCTCCTGCCCACATGCCTTTTGCACCTTGGTGAACTGTGCTTTGAACAATGAACCTTCCCTTTCTTCCAATGTAGCTTTTGTTGGTCATTTTGTCACAACAATAAGCAAAGGTTCTAATACAGAGTAAACACACTCTAGCAACACCCAACCTTTGAAGTCACTCCTAACAAACCAGTTTAAGCATCCACAGAGAAAATGATGAGGGCAAGGTCAATAACCATGGCCACTGTTGTGGACACCTCAAGAAATGTCATTGGAGGGCAACTGAGATGCCCAGCAAGTAAAGGAGCTTGCTGGTAGGGCTAACAAATTGAATTTGAACCCTAGAACTCACATAATAGAAGGAGACAACTGACTCCTATAAGTTGTCCTCTGACCTCCACACTTGAGCCATGGTATATGCACCCTGCCCTCTCAATCCTCACAAATATATATATATATATATATATATATATATATATATATATAGTCACTAAGAAGAGTCTATGTTCACACTACTGGGGTAAACCAAGACAAGAAAGAAATTTAGTAAGTTTGGGATCCAACACTATGTAGAGAGAGGCTAAAGATACTACTATCTTCCCCAGGAGACTGGCCTAAGAGGATGCCTTAGTTAGGGTTTTACTGCTGCAAACAGATACCATGGCCAAAGCAACTCTTATAAGGACAACATTTAACTGGAGCTGGCTTACAGGTTCAGAGGTTCAGTCCATTATCATCAAGACAGGAGCATAGCAGCATCCAGGCAGGCATGGTGTGGGAGAAGCTGAGCGTTCTACATCTTCATCTGAAGGCCATTAGGAGAAGACTGGCTTTCCAACAGCTAGGATGAGGGTCTTAAAGCTCATGCCCACAGTGACACACTTCCTCCAACAAGGCCACACCTCCAAATAATGCCACTCCATGGGCCAAGTGTGTTCAAACCACCACAAAGGAGGTATAATAGTTACTGAAGCACCTGAAGAGTGCTTCCCAAAGCTCCAGAGTAGATTTTAAGCTGAGAAACAGAAATAAGAATAAGATGTCCAGAGTCAGGCGTGGTGGCTTCTAATGGTGTCTAAGTCAGGCATGTGACTTAGGAGGCCAACAAAAGGGGAAATGATGAGTTCTAGGCCAGCCTGAGCTGCAAACCAAAACCCTGTCTCAAAAAGAAAAATGAAGGCTAAAGAGATGACCCAGAAGTTAAAGTGCTTGCTATGCAAGTATGAAGATCAGAGTTCTGATGCCCCAAACTCACATAAAAGAAGAGCTTTTTGTAATGTAGTTATTTGTAATTCCAGCATGAAGGAACTAAAGTGGTCCCTGGGGACGAGCTGGCTAGCTAGACTAGGTAGCACTATAGTCTTCGGGGTGAGTGAGATACCCCACCTCAATAAATAAGGTAAGAGTCAAAGGGGGTATGTCTGATGTTGACTTCGATGCTCTGCATATGTGTGAACACACTTATACAAATACAAGCACAACACATACACACTCAAAGAAAAATGAAAGTGCCTGCCATAGCAAGCCTTAATCAGAGTGACAAATTCAATCTGCAAATGGTCCCCTGATATCTGAGTCCCCTAAAGAAAGATTTGAAATGGATTGGTTAAATCAACCATTTCAATAAACTGAAAATAATCATAATAAACAAAAATCAGTGATAGTCCTTTCTCTAGGCCCTTTTCTCCATCCATCCATCTTGACTCTTTCTTTAGAATTTCACAAGGCAGGCAGAGGACATAAATATCTGGGACCTGTCCTAGCCACTTTTCTATTGTTGTGAAGAAACACCATGACCAAAGTAATTCATAAAAATAAAAAGAGTTTGCTGGGACTCCCAGTTCCAGAGAGTTAAGAGTCTCCAGTAAGAGTAGAGGACATGGCAGCAGGCAGGCATGGTATCAGAGCAATAGCTGAGAATTTACATCCTTATCCACAGTCACAAGGCAGACAGACAGACAGACAGACAGACAGACACAGAGAGACAAACAGAGACAGAGAGAGACAGAGCAAGAAAACACACACAGAGAGCTCATCCCCAGTGGCATACCTTTTCCAATGAAGCCATGCTTCCTAGTCCTTCCCAAGCAGTACTACCAACTGGGGACCAAACATTTGAATATTTGAGCCTATGAGAAGCCTTATTCAAACTACCAT
>NW_022196905.1:126704285-126713311 GCF_008632895.1 Mastomys coucha | reverse complement strand
GTGTCGGATGTCTTCCTCGGTTACTCTCTACCTTCTATTTTTGAGACAGGATCTCTCACTGAACTTTGAACTCACTGATTCAGCTAGTCTGGTTGGCCAGTGAGCTCCAACAATCTAATCATTCCCACCTTCCAGAGCTGGTTCTGCAGATGCACACTGACATGCCTGATTTTAAACATGGGTAGTAAGGATCCACATTCAGTTCTTCTCGTTTGGGCAGTAAGTGCTTTGCTGGCTAAGTTGTCTGTTTGGGAAGTAGAGATACAATTTGTAGTGAATGTTAGTTCTTCCTGTTTTGTTTCGTTCTCCTTCCATAGTCCTTGACAACTCTCAGTATCTAAGACTGGGGATGTGGATTTCAGAAGCTAAACATTGCAAAGGATGGAGACAGCATGAATCATCCCCAATCATTTGATCATAAACATATGAATCTCAGCCATGGGAAAATATACTGGGTGAAGAAAGGAAATACCACAGCAAAGAAATAAAGAAAAAAGAGTTTGGCCAAATTTCCAGCTAGCATTTACAAGGCATTCATGGGCCAAGCCAATAACCCAACTCAATGGCTGGATGAGCTCACTTTCCTGAAAATAGTTTGAGACTTTATGGTGGTTTGAAGAAGAATGGTTCCCATAGGCTCATATATTCAAATGTTTGGTCCTCAGTTGTTAGGACTGTTTGGGAAGGACTAGGAAGTGTGACTTCATTGGGAGAGGTGTGCCACTGTATATGTGTGTCTCTGTGTCTGTCTCTGTCTCTCTGTCTCTGTCTTTGTGCCATTCTCTGTCTCTCTCTGTCTCTCTCTGTCTCTCTCTGTCTCTCTCTGTCTCTCTCTGTCTCTCTGTCTCTCTCTCTCTCTCTCTCTCTCTCTCTCTCTCTCTCTCTCTCTCTCTCTCTCTCTCTCTCTCTCTCTCTCTCTCTCTCTCTCTCTCTCTCTCCCCCTCCCTTGTGCCTGTGAATGGGAACGTAAATTCTCAGATATTGCTCTGGTATCATGCCTGCCTATTGCCGTGCTTTATACTGTGATTCTAACCCTCTATGTGGGGTTATGTGCACATGTGTGCACATACATATGGAGGTCTGAGGTTGACATCAGGTGTTCCCCCTCTATCACTCTCCACCTTATACAATGAGACAGTGTGTCTTGCTGAACCCAGAGCTCTCAATTTCCCCTTCTCTAGCTGGCCAGCCTACTCCAAGGATTCCCATCTCTGCCTCCATGCTCCTGGGATGCAGGCAAGCTGCCTGCACTCACGTTCAGCTCATACAGTGGTTCTGGGGTTCTGAACTCTGATCCTCATGCTTATGCAGCAAGTGTTTTACCGGCTAAGCCATTTCCTCTGCCCAACATATATTGCTTTTGTAAGTGGAATCAAATTTAACAAAGGAACACTGTGCTTTAAAATGAATTAAGATAAATTAATTCCCTAATGAAAGATGCTATCAAGCATGGGGGGGAAAACTAACAGAGAAAAGTATTGATGTGCTGATACGGAGGAGTAATCCTAAGGATGTGGGTTTATAGACACTAACACTGTGTCTATATACACAGATGGCTTTGAACGGCATCAACCCTTCCAACGGTTGGATTACAACCAACCAGTTGGTAACTGCTTGCTTGCTTGACTGAATTCAGTGGGTTTGTTTTCAAAATAGCCTATTCTCTGCCTAACATCACCACTTTTTTCAACCAATTTGCTGAGTGCTAGCGTCAGATGTCTGCATGAGATGTGACAACTGCATGTTTAAACTGGGCTTGGGAAATTGGCAGAGGAAGGGAGTTAACAGAGAGGCCAGCACTTAGGAGGTGATCAGACAAAAGATGCCGGATAACAATGAACTCCAATTTAAATCAATCACTGAACTTAGGAAGAGCAGCAGAGGGAAGACCAGGCAATTCTGGGAAGTTCCACCATAAAACCTCACAAGGGAATATAGTATTTCCTAGGTACTGGTACACAGCTGTAAAGCTATGGAGCAGGAAGGAGAAAACAATTACCCAACCTGCTGTCTTGGTGTGGATGTTTGGTGAGGCGGGCATATTATTTAACTCCATAATAGACCTTCCTTTCATGTAGATTAGCACTCCTATTGTTTAAAGATTTGTTTTCGTCTTTTAGTTAGATCTCTGTCAGGGATGTTAGCTATACACCCAGGAGTGTAGTGTCAGAGGAGGCCATTAGATCACCTGGAGCTGGAGTTACAAGTGTTTCTGAGCCCGCTTAGTGTGAGTACTAGATAGTGAATTCTGGTTCAAGAACAGCAAGGCTCCTGACCACCGAGCCATCTTTCCCACCCCAGTTGATTGTTCTAACCAGCTGGGATGGAATTGTGATGAGTTGGACACAGACATCATTTTCTAGCGTGTCTCGAGAGTCACTTAGCTCCAGGAAACTCCTGAGGGTTGCTTGGCTCCTTACTGATTCATCTGAGAAGCTTAGGATCAGAGCCCCAGGGTTCCTTAACCCAAAGCATCACTTGTTACAGGAGCCCTGCAGTGGACCCTGGGTGAGATGGATGGGTGGTGCCAAGTCTGTAATCTCCTAGAGGGTATCCCTGACAGGCTTTTCTGATGATTTAGGTGTTGTCGGTGGTGTGGGCTTGATTCATCACCAGAGATTCATCTTTCTCAACAAGCCATGGCTCCTGTTTTGTCACACCCTTCCATTCTTCTCTGCTGGAGAGAAACTGTGATGAATAATAGGTGTGGGGAGACAATTCTAGTTTGGGGGGTTTTTTTGGCTTTTTTTTTTTTTGTTCTAGAATTAGCCTCAGTAAGATAGAAGCAAACCAGCCATCTACATTTCAGGAAAGGCTACACACAAGGACAAAATAATGTCGAGTACGTCAATTATGTCTTTTGTGTTATTTCACCCAGTGAGGTAAGAATCATGAGCAAAGGCTGGGAAGATGGGTCATTGATTTGGTTGACAACCATGAGGACCTGAGTTTAGATCCCTGGCATGAGAGATGTGCACATGTCACCCCAGAATTATGAGATAAGGAGATACAATTGAGGGGCTTGCTGGTTCATTTACATTGTCTCAAAAAATTAAAACTGCATAGTTCATAGAGACACACACAACATACACATATATATGCTTATCACACACACACAAGAACCTACATGAACAAAAGAATGAATTTTCAACTAAATATTATATAATGTTAAAGATAAACAAATTTGGCTTCTTTAAAGGAAAATTATACATAAATTCCTAAATACACAGATTTATTAAGATTGAATCTTGCATTTCTGCTCCATAAGTTACTAATATCTTGAATTTTGCTATATATTGTCTGTTTGGGCTATTGAAAGTCCCTGTGCTATTTTGGTTTTGCTTTTTACAATACCTTAAAATAACATTTTCTATGTTTTATTACAGAGCCCATCCAACCATTTTAGAAATGGGGGAAGTGAGGCTGGTGGTGTGGTTACCCATTTTCAGAGATTTTCATCTGTGGTTGAGAGAAATCTAGGACCAGCACCCAAGACCTTTGCTTCTGGACTCAACAGTCTTTCCACTAATGACACTCTTCGGATCCTGTTTGTTCAGACCTGGGAAACACACAAGAAATTACAGGATGCTAACATTGGACTTGGTTTTAGTCATTTGAAATCCAAATCTTAAAGAGCCAAATGCAAGGTATGTTGTAAAGATTTGTCCTCTAAGCTCTGTCCAAAATACAAATAAAAAAATTAACAAGTAGCATGGTCTCCAAATTATAGAATGCTTTGGAACATTGATGTCAATGTTAGAATCTGGGAATGGGAATGCATCTGGCAAACGCTCTGGTATGTCCCCTTCATGTTTTCCTCTAAAATTATCTGAGGTGTCATAGAAATATGAGTGGAATTTCTACTCACCATAGACCTGCAGAGAGTGAGATTATCTGTGGGATTTGTGTATACTACATTTCACAAAGAGCAAAGCCCAGGCTCACAGAAGGAAGCCCATGGACCTTTTCTCATTATTTGTGCCTAGGAACTACAAGACAACAGAAACAGATGGCTCCCGATCTCTCACTGTGAGAAACTTGAATGTCACATCATTCAACATCTCTCCAGAAACTACAGCTTCCAAAATCCCAGGAACTGGGCCGACCAAAGAATCTCATTATCTGTATGTGTGTGTGCATGTGTGCACGCATGTGCACGTGTGTGCATCTGTGCCTGCATGTATGCGTGTGCATTCCTCTGTGTGTGTGTGTGTATGTGTGTGTGTGTATACATATGAGGTCGGAAGACAATCTCTTGTTTCACATGAATCTTCCAACTTTTTTCTAAGACAGGATCTCTCATTGGCCTGAAACTTAGCAGGTAGCCTAGACTGGCTGGCCAGTAAGCTCTAGGGATCTGCCTGTCTCTGCCTTCACAGTGCTGAGATTACAAACAAGCACCATCCCTAGCTTTTTTATATGGGTTCTGGAAACAGAATTCAGGTCTTTGTGTTTACAAGGCAAGTAATTTACCCACCGAGCTGTCCTTCCCAGCCCCAGAGACTCTTATTTCTGAATGCAATATGCTGGAATCAATGCACCTCGACTGACCTACATTTTGTAGATGGACAGAAAATGGGACAAAAATGAACTGTTTCAGGTCACTGGTGAGTAGGTTGAGTAAGCTTGACTTAGTTTTAGTCTGGTAATTCTGTCTACCTCTTAAATGGCTCTGACAGAGTTGAAGCATCATGATGGCCCAGTACACATGCATTTGGCTTTCCCAGTGAGGAGCACTCCTTCTGGTTTACTCTTTAGGGTAAAAACGAAAATGGACTTTTTTTTCTGCCTTGATTGTATAACTGGCTTAGGTTGGTCTTTAACTTGGGAATCATTCTTTAATGGACAGCAGTGGATTGATAGTTGGACAAGTAGGTAGATAGACAGTAAGTAAGCAAGAAGATAGATAGATGATGATAGATAGGTGATAGATGAATAGATGGCAGAGAATGGTAGATAAATAGAAAGATGATAGAGAGATGTAAATATACAAATATAGACAGACAGTAGATAAGTAAATCTATAATAGATTTCATATATCATACAATTTACCTATTTAAACTGTACAGGTCATAGTTTTTAGTATATATTCCCACATATAGTATATTTAGAATAATGCCACCATTATCACACTTTTAGAACTGTATCGACACCTCAAAAAGAAATTCTGGAGGTAGGAGATGATTATAACTCAGTTGGCAGAGTGCCTTCCTAGCACCTAGCACCTAGACTCTTGGTTTGGTTCCCAGCATAAACCACAAGTGGTGATGTCCAATGTCATCTCAACATTCAGAAGATGCAGCTAGGAGGCCCAGAACTTTGCAATTATTCTAAACTATATTCTGAGTTTGAGATCCCCTGGTATACATAAGACCCTGTGAAAAAAATTAAGAGATGGAAAAGGAGGAGGTAGAGATGGAGGAGCAGGAGGAGGAGTTAGAAAGAGACAGAGAGAGAGAAAGAGAGAGAAGCATAAAGAAGGCCTGAAGCCTTAATTTCTAGCCCTCTATCCCCATTCCCACACAGTTCTATTCCCCAATATACTTCACTCCCTCAACAGATTTTCTAGTTATGGAAACTTCATATGAACAGAATCATACATTATATGGGCTTTTGTAATTACCTTTGTCCACTTAGTACCACTGTGATGACATTAGTCTCCAGATGACAAATGATCCCCTAGCCAGTGACTCTTTCATCTGAGGCCCAGACCATATGGGTCCAAAGACAAGCTATCTCTATCCAATTGCTGACCCATAGAATTCATGAGAGTAATAAAATGTTTGGCTTCCAACACTAAGTTTTGGAGTGGTCCATTACACAGCCATGGTAACCAGAACAGATACATAGACCTGTCAGCCCAGCTCCAGCTCATTCCTTAGAGGTCTATCTATTTCTCTGAATTCTCACCAGTTGTATTGGAGCCTTGGGGTTATTTGGATAGGAGTTATTGGATCTCATTTCTTTTTCCATAAAGCTAGGACCAGCTGCAAGCTCCCTGAAGGCAACAACAAATGTGTCATTTTGACAATTATAACTCAACACTGGCCACAGTGCCTGGAGCTGGCTGTCCCAGTTATCTATGGTGTCATGGAGGCTACCCCAGAGAACATGGAAGCTTAACATGGTGGTTAGAAAATCATGGTCTGTGGACAGATATGGTCTAGTTAGACAGCTCTTTGTGTAAATGAAATGTTAGGAGCATGCAAAAATACCCATTCATTTACACATGATGCCTGGCTGCCTTTGGGTGAACATGGATATTTGCAATAAATACCTTGAGTCCTTTGGGCCAAAGCCTGAAATATTTACTACCTGGTCTTCACACAAAAAGGTGCCAATCCCTGGCTAAACACAACACTGTATTCAGGTGAGAACCTGGCTGGTACAAGATGGTCTCTGTGGTAGGTAGTTTTAATTGTAAAGTTGACACAACCTATAATCACCTAGGAAGATAATCTCAATGAAGGATCATCTACATTGAATGGGCCTGTGTGCGTTTC
This sequence comes from Mastomys coucha, assembly GCF_008632895.1. Lineage (NCBI taxonomy): Eukaryota > Metazoa > Chordata > Mammalia > Rodentia > Muridae > Mastomys > Mastomys coucha. The sequence continues at coordinate 126,706,808 of NW_022196905.1, read as the reverse complement.
TTTGGGAAGTTATCTTAAGTTAATTGATATGGGAAGACCAGTCCTCTGTAGGCAGCACTATTTCCTAGGCAGGAAGTCCTGAACTGTATGAGTTACTAAATCAAGTTGAGCATGAGCAAGCAAGCAAGTATACAACCATGCATTCTTTTCTCTCTGCAATTGACTATGGATGGAATGTGACTAACTGTTTTAAGTTCCTTGAATTTCCAGCCATGATGGGCTGCAATCTGGAATTGTAAAACCCTCTGTCTCCTATGTTGCTTTGCTCATGATATTTCATCACAGCAACAGAATACTAGAGCAATGTGAATCACATGATTCTGTCAAGTCAGTTTCACGTGTCGTGGCTGATAGCTGAGAGAAACAATGTAATAGGAAGAATGGTTTATTTGGGCTCCTGGTGTCAAGAGGTAGTCTATGTTTGTCTATCTATGCTTGTGTCTGGGACAGTGATGAGGATGAACATTATGGTGAGAGGATATTGCAGAGTAGATCTCCTTACCTAATGATGGACAGGAACCAGAAAGAAGCTAGAGAGAATTAGAGACAAGATAGCCTTTGCAGTGGCTACCATAGGCTCAAAGATTTGAATGTGTAGTCATTAGGGAAGTAACACTATTTGAAAGGATTAGGACATATGGCCTTGGAAGAAATGTGTCACTGGGGGTGGACCTTGAAGTTTCAAAAATCCATGCCAAGTCCACAGTCTCTCTCTCTCTCTCTCTCTCTCTCTCTCTCTCTCTCTCTCTCTCTCTCTCTCTCTCTCTCTCTCTCTCTCTCTCTCTCTCTGTGTGTGTGTGTGTGTGTGTGTGTGTGTGTGTGTAGATCAGGATGTAGCTCTCAGCTATTTCTCCATCAGTGCATTTGCGTGAGTGCTGCCATATTGATAATAAACTAAGCCTCTGAAACTATAAGCAAGCCTTCAATTAATTTTTTTCCTTTATATAATAGTTTCCTTGATCATGGTGTCTCTACACAGCAATAGAACTCTGACTGAGACACCGTCCAGCTATTCCTTCCAGCTGCCTACCAATTCTACACCTCCCAGTGGTTCATCCCACTGTTGAATCTACTAAGAGACTCAAGTACTGACTATAAGGACCATCGGGATCGGATTGTCAAACTATCCTCACAGACAGACTCAAAAGTATGCTTTAAAAGTCTTCTAGTCTGGGGCTGGTGAAAGGGCTCAGCAGGTAAAGAGGCTTGCTGCTGGCTCTGACAACCCAAATTCCATTCCCAGAGCCCAAGTGATGGAAGCACAGAACCAACTCTAGCAAGTTGCCTTTTTAACTCCGTATGTTAAACAAATAAATGCAAAAGAGAGAGAGAGAGAGAGAGAGAGAGAGAGAGAGAGAGAGAGAGAGAGAGAGAGAAAGAGAGAATCAAGAAAGATTTGAACTTGGAGTTAAAAAACATTTTATTTTGTGTCTTCACAGGAAAAGAAGATATCTAGCCAGGAATCTGAGCAGAGCCCCTTCCACTATGACCTCTGCCCCTTGCCCTCCTGTCAGAGTTACACAAGGCTGGGTGCACACAGCCTTTCTTGTCATTCAGCAGTAGCAACTGCAGCTGGTTAATTACCAGTCACCCAATCTTTCATTCACACCACTCTGGGAGCAAGGATCCCACACATCTAATTTTACCACAAGCCCTGTGTTTCTTCCTGTCCTACAGGGGGGTGTGGGGGGGAAGGGTGGCAGGTTTCAGACTTCACAAAAGTGCCAGTTTAAAGCCCAACAAAGAAATGCTTCACACTCAATGAAAATGAGGGACTGAAAGAAACAAGAAGCTTAGTCTTAGATTCCTTTCCCTCACCATCCCTTACCAAACAGGGCAAGGTAAAGCCTCCTGCCACCTGCTCTGGAGGGGTAGCCAGGAGTGACCACACTGTAACAAACGCCCATGTTCTATTACCTTTGCGATTGTGACTTTGACCTTATAGCCCCCTAGACTCTGTACAGCTTTTGTATTAAGCTAATTAATCTCTCCTCCTGCTCCTCTGTTTATCTTATTACTTCTTCACAACTTACCCCCAAAGAACACTTCTGGGGCAAGGGAGAGATAAGGATGAAAAAATGAAAGTTAACAGCAAAACCATTTTAGTCCCAGGCAAGTGTTCTACCACTGAGCCACACCCCCAGCCCCTCACTAGGGGATTCTAGGCAGGGGCTCTACCACTGAGCCATGCCCCCAGTCACTCACTGGGGGGATTCTAGGCAGGGGCTCTACCACTGAGCCACACCCCCAGCCCCTCACTGGGGGATTCTAGGCAGGAGCTCTAACTCTGAGCCACGTCCCCAGACCCTCCCTGGGGGATTCTAGGCAGGTGCTCTACCACTGAGCCCTGCACCCAGTCCTTTGCTGGAAGATTAGGTAGGCATTCTATAAATGATATATCCTCAACCCTTCCTTCATAACTTTTTGATTGCTCACAACTGCCTGTACCTCCAGCTCCAGTGTATTCAATGCCTCCTTTGGGCTTCTGTAGAATTTCATTCTTTTTTTTTTTTTTTTTTTTTT
>NW_022196905.1:126697129-126704219 GCF_008632895.1 Mastomys coucha | reverse complement strand
TATTGATGATCGATTTTGCAATCCTCTACCATACACATGCTGCTTGAACAATCAGACCCCTCTATAGAATTTCATTCTTATGACACACATGCACATATGTATACACCCACATACACATACAACACACACACATGACAATAAATTTTTTTTTAATAGAAGAACTTTGAGACACTGGAGAGAGATGGATTACTTATTAAGAACACATACTGTTCTTCCAAAAGATCCAAGTGTGCATCTCAGCACCTACACTAGGCAGCCCAATTATCTGTAATTGCCTCAGAGGGGATCTGGTGTCTTTAGCCTCTATGGATACCTGATCTCATGTGCACACACCTACACCTTACGTAAGCATAATTTAAAAATAATCTTTTTAAAAAAACTTTGAAGATAATATAGTGTTATACTACATGTACAAAACATTAGGGTGTATACCAGTAAACTTACTAAAGATCATAGAGGTCCATGGGGGAGGCTGGCTAACATGTTACCTGTTCAAAGAATGTATATCAATGAATAAATTCATGATCAACTAGTACAAAACTGTCTAATTACTTACACTTGATTTCTGTCTCTGACAGTTGCTTGCTGCATGTTTGGGTACTCAATTTAATTTCTCTAAGCCCGGTTCCTAATCTTTAAGGTTGTATTAATTTACATATTCAGTTTAGAAGCATTTAACATGATGTGAAAGATAAGGAGTTAATAAACATGATGTGCTACATTGTGTATATATGTTTTCCATGGGAATGTGCATGTGAGTGCAGGTACTCTCAGAGGCTAGAAGAGGGCAGCAGAACCCCTAGAGTTGAAGTCGCAAGTGTCTAACATGAGTATGACAAACTGAACTTTGTTCCTTTGTGAGAGCTATACATACACTTAATCACTGAGCCAGTTTCCTAGTCTTCAAGGTCATCTTATTAAATTACAAAGTCAATATAGAAGTGCTTAACATTATATGGAGGATAAGTGATCAATAATCATTGGCTATTTTATTCTAGTTTTTAATAAATCTTGGGCAAAGGCTCTTTGTAAATTACTCTCATAAGATTTTTATCATTGAAGAAGGAAAGTTGACTATAAAAAAAGAATTTCTAAAGCGTTTACCTGAAAGCAACATAATTGGCAAAAGATTGTATTAAATTTTATTAAAAAGAGATGATCAAGGACATTGAGGGAAACTGGTGTTGAGGAAAACAACAATATTACCAGCAGTGAAGGGGTACCATTAGAAAAGCAAAGATGTTTAGGGATTTATAAAATAAAGGGACTCAGTGGGCATAGACATATATTGTTACAGCATCGTATGATGAGAGCCTTTAGAAGACACTGGATTCACGAGTAAAACTTATGTGGGGCTAGCAAAAGGGTTCTGCTGGTAAAACACGTTTATTGTCAGGCCTGATGACCTGAGTCCCAACTCTGGATCCCACAGAGTGGGAGGAAAGAACCAACTCCTGAACCTGACCTCTGACCTCCACATGTGGCATGAGTGGATATTCACCCACATATACACATACTAAATGTGTGTGTGTGTGTGTGTGTGTGTGTGTGTGTACCTATATATGTAAGCTGTTCTCATACTAGGAACCTATCTTCAGTATTGTGGTGTTTTGAATGAGAAATGCCCCCCTTAGGCTTATGGTATTTAAATGCTTGCTCCCAGCAAGCTGTGCTATTTGGGAAGGATAGGGAACCTTCAGGAAGTAGGTCCTTGCTGGGGGAAGTGAGTCACTGGGGTGGGGTGTGAGGCTTTATAGATCAACCCCACTTATGCCTTTTCTTTCTCGCTGCTTCCTGACTGTGGATGCCCCGTGATTACCTAGCTTCTTGTTCCTCTTACCATGCCTTCCCTGCCTTAATGGACACTACCTCTCTAGAACCATGACCCAAAATAAAACCTACTTTCACAAGTCACTTTTGATTCTGGTATTTTATCACAGCGACAGGGAAGTCTGAATACAAAGATGTCTGCTTAAATATGGACAAAAAACTGCATGTAGAGATTTGTGCAGAAATATTTTCAATATCCATTGAAACATTTTTTCTACAATTGCAAAAAATTATAAGTAACCCCAAAGCCTAAGAAAATGATATTAAGAATTGTAAAATATCCCCATAGGTACTCATGTGAAAAACATCATTGTGAAAATATTTTTAATCATTCCTGTTTGGTTGGTCTTCAAATCTAAAATTGAATAAAAAAAGGAAATTGCAGAAAAATGCTCGTGGTGCCACTTTTATAACAATAAAGTTGGATATTCATGTTTTTATTTTTTATTATATTTCTCTCTCTCTCTCTCTCTCTCTCTCTCTCTCTCTCTCTCTCTCTCTCTCTCTTGCTCTCTCGCTCTCTTGCTCTGTGTGTGTGAATGCATGCCTCTGCATGTGTGCATGGGTCAGAAGACAGCATATAGGAGTCGCTTCTCTCCTTCTACTGTATTTGTTCCAGGGATTGGACTTGGGTTAATATGTTCTGCATCCAGTGCCTTTGCCCACCAAGCTACACAGCATCCTAGATACTCATGAGTAAACATGCAATAAATGTGTCAGTATATGATAACACAATGAAATAAACACCAAATGCCTTTAAAATACCTTGTTAAGAGTATTAAAGCTCAGTTAGGAATGAGTAATCAAATAAAAAATTAAGGTGTCAACTAAGAATTGAACTGCTAACTAATAAAGCTATCACAGGGGAACAGGTAGAAGAAATAGTGATCACACTTAGGGTGGAGGAAACAGACAGAAGCAGCAAGGATTATTAAAACTTAAAAAAAAAAATTAGGGATGGTACCTCAGCCTCTGGGGCTCTGATGCTAATATTACTGAAGAGGCGTGATAATTCTCAGTACAAAGCCCTGGCGGAACCGAACACTGCATTTAGACACTACCAAGACTGATCTGTCACAGTGAGGGAAATTTGTGTTGGTTGCTGGACAAGAAAGTAGAGGAAAGTGGTAGCAAGCCCACAGACGGCTCATGGAAGAACACAAGAAATCCACAGGAAGTCACAGGAGGTTCACAGGAAGCATACAGGAGGTCTGCAGGCAATACACATGAGACCCACAGGAAGCGCAAAGGGGGTCTGCAGGAAGTCGTGGGAGGTTCGCAGGAAGCACAGAGAAAATCTACAGGAAGTACCAAGGAGACCACAGAAAGCACACAGAAAACTCACAGAAAGCGTAGATTAGGTCCACAGGAAGTCATAGAAGGTCTACAAGATGTCAGAAGAGGACCACAGAAAGTACATATCAGATTCCTAGCAAGCATACAATAAGTAAGCACACAAGAGGTCTACAGGAAGTACACAGAAGGAAGGAGAAATTCCTCACTTCCTCTTCTCAAACATCCTCGCTATCAAACCTGTGGCCAACTCCTACAAGGTCATACGGTTTACATGGTCCCTTTTCTGGGACCACAAAGCCCCTGTAGAAGAGTCAGTGGCAGTGCAAAGTCAGTATCCCAGGGACAAGGGATCTTCCTGAGACAATGTTGACTTCAGGGTCTTGAGACACCAGAGGCACACATACACACACACACACACACACACGTTTATGAACTCCTAGATACACAATGAACAATGGCTGCCAATGCAACTTTTGAGCCATTATTAAGAAGCAAGGTAGAGCTGGAAGTTAGTGATTCAATTACTAGAGGTAACACCTCACAACTCAAAACAGCCTATATATCCATTCCTGTGGAGAAAGAAGAGTCTTTTATGCTTAATTTTCATCAAGCTGTGATGTGAGGTTTTAGCCATAGGTGTCTTATTGATACCAGCCGTGCTCGGAAGGCTCTGACTCTCAAGTCTCTTCAAGATTATCCTCCTGCAGTGTCCCCACAGGCTCCAGCACACAGCCCAATTCAGAAAGCAACTTATTTCTTTAGAAGTTTCCTAGAAGTTTTTGCTTTTCTACTAATATTTTTTTTTCAACCTCATTCTTTCCATTGTGTCAGAAAGCTTCATTCAGAACCAGGGTCAGTATTTGCCAAAAGCATATGGGAATTAATAAAGCTTTCAGTCAACCAGCCTGTCTTTTGTCAGTCTGGAAGGGGGTGGGTGGATAGAATAGACACAGAGCAAATATATAGAGACATAAGGATACCTTTAAATTTTTCAAGTCAACATTATTTTTATTATTTTATTTACATCCATATGTCTGTGTGCATGTATGGTGTCTTTGTGTGTGTGTCTGTGTGCATGTGCATGTGTGTGTGTGTGTGTGTGTGTGTGTGTGTGTGTGTGTGTGTATACATCCTCAGAGGCCAGAAGAATGTATCAGACCCACTGGAGTTAGAGTTAGAAGTGATTGTGAGGCACTCAATATGGGTGCTGGGAACCAAACCTGGGATCTCTACAAGAAGGACAAGCCCACTTAAAAACTAAGCCACCACTCCAGCACCTCTACATGGACTGTAAAACAAGGAAACTCCTGCTGGAGCTAAAGATTATTCAGTCGATGAAGTGTGTGTCTTGCGAGTGTGAAGGGGGATATGAGCTCAGCTCTCCAGAACCTACATTAAAAGCTGTGCATATTTCCAGGCACCTATGATCCCAGAGCTGGGGAGACAGGGAGATCCTGGGGCTTGCTGACTGGCCAGTCTAGCCAAATTGATGAGCTCCAGGCTCAATAAGAGAACTTGCCTCAAAAATAAAATAGAAAGGGATACAGGATGACACTCTGACATCCACAGATATGTGCACATACAAGCATACATGCCTACACACACACACACACACACACACACAGGTGAGATGCTTCTCAGGTTACAACCACACCACCAGATAGACACGTCACTCTGAGATGGAGTTCCAGTGCATGCTTCATTACACATTCAAATCCTCCCTCTGCAGGACAAGTGGTTTTTCAGGAGTAAACTTTCTAAATCCTGCATGTTTGCACCTGTGGAGTCAGGGTAGTGATCCCTATCTGTGTAGGGTCGTTACTAGAAGTAAATACAATAACAAGGAAAAAAGATCTGGCAAAATGCCTGGAACATACATGGGTTGCAAGTATCAGAGTTTATTTATCCTCTCTAAAAGTTTATGAGCTGGTTATAAAGACCAGACATATCGTTTTTGTGAGCTGAAGAGGAAATTTTAAATCATCCTATTGAAACAGTAGAAAGAACCAAACCCTATAAACACTGGATTTTTCTCCCATAGATACAGAGCTATAGGAAACTTTATCCTTGTTTCTCTTGGTTTATTGCAGTAACATTAACCTTGTATTTTAGTTGAGTAAGGAAGTCACTTGATCAAGATATCACCACAATCAATATGATTAGCAAATAGCAATTAAGTGAATGATGAGAGGGTAGTGTATATAGCACGAATGCCCTGGATAAAAGAATTCATCATGCTGCTCAGAACCAAGCACAACTTAAAATTTCAAGTTATTATGGAATATTTAATATTTTCAAGTCACAATTGATGAGGATTGCTAAAACCACAGAAGATAAACTTGTTGGTATATATATGTATTCCTATATATGTATTTAAATATATACTATTATAAATAAATACAGAGCTTATCTGTGTGTATATACTTGGAAATATTATATATATGTGAGTAATTATATATAAATTTATGCAAGCATTGCTGAAATGGCTTTCATGGAAAAACAACAGATTTCTACAAGAGCTCCATATTTTTAAAAATAAGCTTTCTCTTTCTCTCTCTCTCTCTCTCTCTCTCTCTCTCTCTCTCTCTCTCTCTCTCTCTCTCTCTCTCTCTCTCTCACTCTCTCTCTCTCTCTGTCTCTGTCTCTCTCCACCCCACCCCTCTGTTTTTGTGTGCATGTGTGCCATATATGTGCAATACCTTACCCATGGAGACCAGACTGGAGGAGGGTGCCCTGGAGCTAAAGTTAGAGATAGATATAGGTTGTCCAGCACAGGTACCAAGCCTGCTGAGGCATCTCTCCAGCCCAACGCTCTCCATTTTTCAAAAATAAAGACATGATATCTGTAAAAGTAGAACAAGGTTATCAAACTCAGTAACAGAGGATGTGAGAGTTCGGAAAGGTAAATGACCTTGAAAGGACAGTTAAAGAACTGAGAAAGAAAGTCAACAGGTGAAAGAAACTCTCAGGATTCTGCCCAGAAAACCCCCTAAAGGAAAACCTCCAAAGCGTATAACTACAATACACACAGGGCAAACAGAAAGCCATGCTGAAATAAAACAGGATACCACAATAAAAAGGAATTGATGGAAGACAGGGAAGCAAAGAGTAGATGAGATTCGGAGTTAACTGATTGCCACTTGGTAGTCTCATCATGCTGCCATCTTGGCCAACTTCTTCTGTCTCCATCTTATCTGTGACACGAAGCGAATCTCCTTCCTAGAGGAGTCTGTTGGTTTGAAGGAGATAGCCCTATATTCTCTTTTCAAACATGTGAGTGTTCCTGAGGGAATGAGATGGGCTGAGAGAAACTCTGCGGACTTACTGATACTCTGGATTCGTGCTGACAGTTCAACCCCTGAGCCCCTCACTGGAGGATTCTAGGCAGGGGCTCCCACTGAGCAACACCCACAGCCCCTCACTGGGGGATTCTAGGCAGGGGCTCTACCACTGAGCCACGCCCCCAGCCCTCCCACTGGGGGATTCTAGGCAGGGGTTCTGCCTGAGGTAATGGGATGGGTTGAAGGGAACTCTGCAGAGTGAGTGATCTCTGCACTTGTACTGACCTCTCATCTATCAGCTCACTCATGTTATATGTGCTGTCTGTAATTAGTCTCTTCATATGACTTTTGTAGATACAGTTCCTGGCTGACAATTTGTTTGAAAACTACTAACTGAAGCCAGCAAGAACTCTTAGTGGGTAAAGGCACTTACTTGTAGCCACAACTAACACCCTGAGTCTGAACACTGGGACCCACATGGTAGAAGGAGAGACTAAACACTTCAATTTGACCTCTGACCTCCACATGTATGCCAGGCAGACATGCATACAATATGCACGCATATGCAATTTTAATTTTTTATTTAAAAATGAAGATATTGCCAGGCGGTGGTGACGCTCGCCTTTAATCCCAGCACTTGGAAGGCAGAGGCAGGCAGATTTCTGAGTTCGAGGCCAGCCTGG
>NW_022196905.1:126678396-126696012 GCF_008632895.1 Mastomys coucha | reverse complement strand
ACCTGCCTAGAATCCCCCAGTGAGGGGCTGGGGGCGTGGCTCAGTGGTAGAACCCCTGCCTAGAATCCACCAGTGAGGGGCTTGGGATGTGGCTCAGTGGTAGAGCCCCTGTCTAGAATCACTCAGTGAAGAACTGGGAGTGTGGCTCAGTGTTAGAACTCCTGTCTAGAATCCCTTAGTGAGGATCTGGAGCATGACTCAGAGGTAGAGTACCTACCTAGAATCCTCCAGTGAGGGGCTAGACTTAAAATCTTTCAGTGAGGAACAGGAATGTGGCTCAACTCCTCCCTCCCATGTTCTTTACTAGTGTGTTTGAACTATCTGTCCTGGGAAATGTACTCTTGAAAAGCAATTTCTGTCTTCTCTAACCCAGAGATAAAAAAATCAAAAGAGGAAGAAGAACTGAAATGGAGAGAGATGAGAGAGGATGGGGAAGGAAGGGAGGAACTATTAAATAAAATCTGAGAATTTAATGGAAAATTTAAAATGTCACTGAGTAAAGGACATGACTTCATCCCTGTGCCAAGACAGAACACATTATCTGTTTGGCACTAACTGCTCTCTGCTTGGTTTAAATCTGGATTTTGCTCCATGGTTTCCTATTATGTATATCTGGTCCATAGCTTGTGGAGCTGTCATGAAGGCTGTGGAGGTTCTGAAAGGTGGACCTGACTGTGGACTAGAAGAGGACCTTTAAAGTGTACATACATCTCTGGTCTTTCCTTCTTGAAACCAAGAAGGTTTCATGTGCCATGTGAATAAAACCCTACTACACAACTGCCACCATGGGCAGATCCATTCCCTTTGCCTACCCTGCCATGATGGACTGGAATCTCCCCAAACCCATGAGTCAAAATAGATCCTTCCTCTCTTGAGTTGTTTCTGTCTAGTATTTTGTCACAGCAATGCAGAGGGCTGCAATATTTGCAAAGAGAAGACACAGGAGGGTCAATATTTTCCTTACTAAGTATTACAACATGTGGTCCTTCTGTGAAAATCTGTCCTTTGTTAGCAAACAGTGCATCTTAATTACTATCCTGACAACCTATAATCAAATCATTATTATGATGATTCGCCTTATGAATAACAAACACTTCTCATTTCTGATAAGTTGGATGGAGATGGAGAAATAGGAACAGCTATTTAACAAAATAAAGCCATGAGAGCATGCAAAAAAGAATTCCTGATTTGAACTTGCTTAGAGTTATGCCCTAAAGAGCAAAGTTAGGGCTGGAGAGATGATCAGTAGGCACAAGGGCAAGGATGGGGACCTGAATTTGAATTTCTAGAACCCAAGAAAAGTTAGGCTCAAACAGATAATCTCAGGAAGATGGGAGGCAGAGACAAGAGAATCCTGCAATACACAAGTAGAGAAACAATCAGGAGATCAAACCTCAAATGAAACAGAAGGTGGGAACCAATACCTAAGGTTGTGCTCTAATCTCTACACTGACACTATGGCACCCTACACTCATATTCACACCCGTGAGTGGGTGTGTGGGCATGGTACACATACATTTTCACATACACATAAAGATGAACTAATTTTAAAATGAGCTGAATTAATAATTTTCTTCCTAATTCAGAGGAACATTTTGGACTCTGTAAAGATATTTAGGATTAACATCCCCTGTTAGTATCTGTGTGTGTTCATAATGTTCTAAGCCATCAGTGTCTTTCTACCATATTGGTCAAAGGATTTACCATATGATTAACAGTACTTCATTTAACGTCCATTAGATCCACATAGTCACCGGGTCGGGGGGGTTGGGGGGGGGGGAACTGGGGGTCTGTCTATGTCCAGGCTGAAGTGACGGGTCAGTGTAGCTTCCCAGGACATATAGTGGAAAGGATTCCCATTTTTTCACATCATGTTGTGCTTGTTACAATTGCTACTAAGCTCTAAGACACATCGGCCTGATCATGCACCTGAGCCATGAAGGCCTCAGTCAAGGGGCACGCAATGGACTCCCATCATCCTTTGCCAAGATCTGTGAATACATGTGAAGAAAACTCTTAAGATGTTACTTTGAGAGAGGAAGATCCAGAAGGAACATAGAAACTGATTATCTGTTGTTGGTCTTTTTCCTGATCTCAGCAACTAGTGAATGTGTTCAAATTAAGATCTATTTTTTGTGAGCTGGAAACTTATAGATCTGTGAACATTCTTGTATCAAATTTACATTTCAATAGAAGTGGAATTAGGGTTTGGAGAGATGGGTCAGTAGTTGAGAATATATTCTTGAAAAGCAATTTCTGTCTTCTCTAACCCAGAGATAAAAAAACAAAAAAGAGTGTGTATGTGTACTGTTCTTTCAAAGGACGACTTTGATCCAAGCATCCATATTACACAGCTCACAACTACCTGTAACACCAACTCTAGGAGTGATGCCCTCTTCTGGCATCCATGAGCAACTGCACTCACATTTACATACACACAGACAAACACAATTAACATTTTAAGGGGAGGCTTTTGCGTTTGTTTTGTTATCATTGTTTGCTTGTCTGTTTTTTTTGGGGGGGGGTTGTTGGTTTTGTTTTGTTTTGTTTTGTTTTGTTTTTAGATGCTAAAATTTAAACCATGATTTCCAACATGTTAGGCATGTGCTCTGCATGTAAGCTATGTCCACATCTCCTCTCCAGGGACTTCCAGGCAGGTGCTCTACCACTAAGGCCCCCTCCCCCCAGTCTCTGACTGAAGGATTCTAAGCAGGTGCTCTGCAGTTGAGCCATGCCCACAGCCATAGGATATTCCAGACAATCACTATAGCACTGTGCTACAACCCCAGCTCTCTGTTCAACTTTGTTTTCCAACAGAGTCTAAGTTACCTAGAATGGCCTTATAGTCACTTTGTCACCAGCCTTAAAATTGCAGCCCTCCTGCAATTTCCCAAGTGGCTGGAATGGCAGGCCTGTGCCAGTTGGCTGGGCACAAGTGGCTTTTTAAGGAGTAAGTAACTTTATAATCTCTTACTTGCTTTTGAGTCTTGTGCTGTGCCTCAACTCCTTGAATTCTTTGACTTTCCCTCGCGAGGGCAAATTGCCCTACTTGTTAGAATTGTACCACAGCAAATGTTAGTAAATGATGTGCCTAGTGGTGGTGATTAAGTCAAATCAAACACATTTGTCACTGAAGCAATGGCCTCCAGCTGTTTATCTAGGAAATATAATTGAATACTAATGGGGTAAACACTACAACTTTCTAGTTTCTTTTTCACTAAAGGTATGGGCTTTGAAATATAAACTGAGTGGTTAGAGAGATGACTCAGTAGTTAAAAGCATGCACCACTTTTTCCAGAAGACCTGAGTTCAATTCCAAGCACCCTCACTGAACAGCACACAACTGTCTATAACCACACCTTCAGGGTATCTGACACCATATTCTGACACCTTTAGGGGCACTTGCATTCACACACACACACACACACACACACACACACACACACACACACACACATTCATGCATACATATTTCCTATACACTATAAAGTAAATCTTGTAAAATAATAAGATAAAAATGGAAAATTTTAAACCCATGATAATCCTCTCAAGGAATTTAACAAAACTATCAAAGATTAATTATTGCCCCAGTATACTAAAGTACAACAGACACAGACATGTTATTGGAATGGTGTCTTTTGTAATTTATTTTCTCCCCAAATTTACTGTATTCACCATTTATAAAAGAACATATCCTCCCACATCTTGTCTTGAATTTTTCCCAATTTGCACTTTCCAGAAATACGTGTCATAACTCTTACTGTTGAACCAATACACGCAAGAAATAGCAGTCATCAACATATGGACAGAAGTAAAAACTGGGATCTGAAAAACTGTTAAGTTTGTTTATTTACTAGGAGATGGGGATCTCTTGTGGTCTAGTCTGGTCCTGAAATCACTGTGTAGCCAAGGATGACCTTGAACTTCAGACCTTCATACCTTCAACCTCCCAGGGCTCAGATTGCAGGCATGCACCATCCCCAATTCTTGACATGCTGGAGGTAGAGCCCAGTGCTTTGTGCAGACAAGGTAAACACTTTATTGAGTCCATTGAGTTTATTGAGTTTATTGAGTCACATCCTCAGACCTGAAAAGGCTTATCAAATGATACAAATAGCATTACCTATGATATAGCAGACAATGATACTGCAAATGGATATAAAATAATTTATTAAAATTGTTTCATAATACCTGATGATACTTGTCTTAATTAGGGGTTCCACTGCCATGAAGAGACTTTATGACCCAAGGAAACTCTTATAAAGGCCAGTATTCAATGGGGACTGGCTTACAGTTTCAGAGAGTTAGTCCATTATTGTCATGGCTGAAGCATGGTAACATCCAGGCAGACATGGTGCTGGAGGAGCCGAGTGTTCTGCATCTTCATGAGAAGGCAGCAGAAAGAGACTATTTTCCACAGGCAGCCAGAAGGAGGGTCTCTTCCACACTAGGCAGAACTTGAGCACCAGGAGACCTCAGAGCCCATCCCCATAGTGAACACTTCCTCTAACAAGACTATACCTCTACCGATAACAGTGCTATTTCCCATGGGTCAAGCATATTCAAACCAACACAATACCCTACAGTAGTTGTTAAATATCTAAAGTTGTCTCCAGTTTGAACCATAAGCTCAAGTCTCACACTGTCTAGACATTTAAGAAACCAGATGAGGTATGATCCATACCTGTGGTCTCAGAACTCAGGAAGTACAGGTGGGAAAATTGAGAGTTCAAGGTCAGTCTGGGTAATGTGGCAAGAGCCTGCCTCAGGAAACCAAGTGCTGGGGAAATAGTTCAAAAGTAGAGCATGTGCCTTCTTCACTGAGCAGTAGTCCCAGCCTACCTCCAACTGGTGAGAAAGGTATCCTTAAAGAAGCTAGCACCAGGAACTGAGAAAGAAAAATTATTTTCACTACCAGAGTCTTTGTTTCTTGAGCAAGTATTTGAGGTGAGGGATGTAGCTCAGTTGGGTAGAGGGCTTGCTTGCCTAACATATGTGAAGCCCTGGGTTCCATCCCCAGCATGTGTAATGCAAGTGTGGGGTACCTCTAATTATAGCACTTGGGTCACAGTAAGTTCAAGGCCAGCATGGGCTACATGAGCTCTTTTCTCAAAAAAAAAAAAGTAGAAATTTCATTGAAATTAGAAACATGGAAATGTCATTGATAGGATCCTCCCTCTATCAAGTTATTCTTACCTTTCCATTCCATATTTTCTGTTCAAAGGGTTTTTTTTTTTTGCATTATTTGAGAATTACACACATGCACAATGTGTTTTGATCAAGTCCACCCCATTCCACCTCCTCTAAATTCTCCTCTACCCTGTCACTTTCCCTCCCAACTTCTCCAGACCCTGAACCCCATCGAATTCACTTAATGTTACAGAAAGATCAAATCTTTTGGATTCAGACTCCATCTTAGAGAACCTAGCCTACAGTAAACTAACAGAAGTTGACTAATAGGCCAGTACCTAGCACCAGTTTCCAGGCTATGCCCCCCACCCCGCACACATGCACACAATAAAACCTGTGCCTAGCTCCAGTTTCCAGGTTATTCCCCAACAAATCTGCACACCCAGATTACAAGCCTGCCCCTGACACTTCACTTCCTAACAACCACCAATCAGGAGGAAAGCAGAAGTTAAGTTTATGGTTTGGCTCCCAGCACCAGCCAATTATATTAAAGACCATAATGACCACGCAATCAGATGTGTACCAGGCTACATACTCCTTTCTTGCCTCCATAAATGCTTGCCTAAAACTAGGCTCCACCTTCCTGCTGTGACAGGGTTGGCGGGGAGCCCAAGCTCAGTCTTGAATAAAGAGACCCTAATGTGATTGCATCAGTTGGCTCCTTGGTGGTCTGGTTGGAGTTCTAAAACATTTCCTGGCACATTACCAGTATATGAATGTGTATAGTACCATGTACAAGAGACAAATGATGTGACAGTTATTCTTGGTTGTCAACTTTACTACATCTGGAATTAACTAATATCTAAGTGGCTAGGTACACCTGTGAAGGATTTTTGGGTTTGTTTGTTTGTTTGTTTTGCTTTGTTGTGTTTTAAGACAGATTTCTCTATGTAGCCTAAGCTGTCTTAGAACTCACCATGTAGATGAGACTAGCCTCAAACTCACAGAGATCTGCCCACCTCTGCTTTCTGAGTACTTGGATGAAAGGTATACATACGCCACTATGCTAGGTACTGGGTTTTTCTTAATTAAATCATTTGAAGCAGGAAGATTCATATTAAGTCTAGATCTTTTGAGGTGGAAAGAGCCATCTTTAAACTGGGCCACACCTTCTGGTAGCAGCCTATATAAAGGACATGGAAGAAGGAAGCTCTTTCTCTTCCCTGTCTGTCCTCCCTTGTTGGCAAGACCATTCCTTCACTGGCATCAGAGCCTCCTTCTTTGGGGTTCTGGTGTATAGTGAAGACCAGCTTAGACATCATAGACTGAGCAACTCCTGGATCATTGGACTTTCCTTTGGTACACCGCCGTTGTTGGACTAGCTGGACCACAGCCTGTAAGTCACTTTCATAAACCCCATAGACATATTTATTCATCCTATCAGTTGTTCCTCTTATCCCTGAGCCCTGATCGATACGGATCACCTCTCAGGGACCATGTCTCTAAATAAAACTGGTTTTCCCTCCCTCACAGCCATCAGTTGCCAATAGCTCCTCATTTAGAGGTGGGACATCATGAGCCCTTCACCCATCTGTGCTGGGGTTTTGTATGGCTTGATGTGTACCAGTCTTGTTCAAAATTCTTTCTCCAGATACACAAAGGGTGGGGAAAGGATACCAGCCTGCATGCTAATGATGCCGTGTTCATTTGTCCTGGAGCACAGCCTAACAGAGTCACCCTGTTACGCTTTTTTGTTTTATGCTCTGTTCTGTTCCATAGCACACACTTGTTATCCTCGTGCTTGGCAAGCACAGCAGAACCAAAGGGATTATATAGTCAGCATCTGGAAATATTCCACAATCATCACAGAGCAAGCTCTAAGCCGCAGTCCTTCTCCTTCCTGCAACAAGCAGGTAAAACAAGAACAAGAGGAGACGTGGAGTGCACACCTGAGCCAGCCCCCTCAAAGGGAGCCCCAGCTGTTTAACGGGAATCCAGTGTTCTAAGGGAGGGAGACTCGTGGAATGCAGCCCACATGTGACATGTAAGCAGGGAGACACTTAGAAAGACTTAGGTGAAAGGCTTTTTAACACCACCGAGGGAAACATTGAGATCCTCAAATTCACAGCCTCTGTGCCAGCATATAAAAACTCTCACTCCCAACCTTTAACTAGGCAGAGCCCAGTGGAGACCAAGCAAGCAAGCAAGATGCTGGGCTCAGTGACGTCATTATCCCCAATGTAAGGTAGGGAGACAGATTTTCTGCCTCTTCAGATTTCAGTGAGCCAGGAGGGCATAGGCACACCCAAGGATGATCAAACCCACAAAAAGGTTATTGCCACAGACAAGATCTTAGCACTGGGATCCTTATTTTGTGCCTGTGTGTGTGTGTGTGTGTGTGTGTGTGTATGTGTGATATATGTACACATGAATGAGTGACTACACCTGCCTACGTGCTGAGGGCATTTGGAGGTCACTCTACCTTATCTTCTTGAGGCAGGGTCTCATCAAATCTGGAACTACACTGACAGCCAACAATCTTCTAGGACCTGCCTATATCCAATAACACACACACACACACACACACACACACACACACACACACACACATACACACACACACTGCACTGATGTAACAGGCACAAACCAACACACCAGCTTTTTCTATGAGTTCTGAGTTCTGAAGACTCAAACCCAGGTCCTCATGCTTGTGTAACAAGAGCTCTTACTCCTGAGATAGCTCCCCAGCCCTGTGAGCCTCAGTTTCTGACCTGTATTGTAATGGCTTTTGGATGTCTAGGGAACCCCTTATACTGACCTTGTCAGTATCTCTAAAGATAGAACTTACAATGTCTAGTGTATAGTTTATTGTTGTTGTTGTTATTTGTGGTATGTGTGTATCTGTGTATGTCTGTGTGTGTGTGTGTGTGAATATATCTCTGTGTGTGGCTGCATGTAGAGGCCAGGGATTAATATCAGGTGTCTCTCAGTCATTCTTGACCATATTTTTTGAGACAGGGTCTCTCACTGAGCCTGAGGCTCCTTGCAAGCCCTGAAAAGGAAGCCTCCTATCTTCAGGTCTCCCTCAGCACTGGGATTTCAAGCACGTGCCACATCCCTGACCTTTACCAAGTGCTGGGGACCAGACTCGGATCCTGTTCTGAAAGAGCTGTACAAGCTGAGCCATCTCCCAGCCTCTGTGTGTAGTTAGCTGGGGGCAGCACAAGTGAGTTGTTGCATGCCCATTCAGAGCAATGGCTTCTCCACAAATATTGGTTTACAGATTCATCACTTCTACATCTCGCTCTGCCATCTGCGATAATACACAGGGCATGATTTCTTCTTTACAGAGGATTTCATCGTGCTAATATTCCATGGGAGGGCATTTTGCTGTAAATTAAAAGAGAGAGAAAATACCGTAGGCCCATCTCCATGCTGAATCTATTAGCTCCACAGCCAGCCCTTTCCCAACTCAACTCCAGCTGACCCCTAGCCAGCATAGACCAGGCAACAGCCCTACCAAATCTGGGTGTCCAGTTCTCAGTGTTCAAATAAATAGAATTTTCCCTACCAAAGGAGAAGCCAAGACTGTACGATGCTTCTAAAATATGCACATGTGAGTCCAGGCCAAATGCAGTCCATGTTCTGGCCCCAGTTAGGATTTGGCGGCTGTGCAGGAGAAAAAAACCTCAAGCCAGGCAGATCAGGAGCTGGATCCCTTTCTGCCTCTACCATCTAGAAACATCTGGAACGTGGGGAGGTCTGGGGCCTTACCATCTTCACCTGGAAGGAGGTTGGGATACTGATAGTTGACTCACTTTAAAAAAAAAAAGATTTATTTGTATTATTTGTATTTATGTATGTGTCTGTGTGTGTAAGTACACATTTGTACTGGTGCCTGCAGAGGCCAGAAGAGGACATCAGATCCCCTGGACTTGGAGTTACAGGTTGTTATGAACTGCCAATGGTGCTGGAAACCAAACCACTGAGCCATCTCTTTGGTCCTATTGATTGCTCTTTTTAAAGGCAATATTCACACACACCTTCCTTCCTCCAGCTTTGAGCTACTAGTCAACTCCACCCCCAGACTAGGAGGTGAAGTTTCAACCAGAAAAACACAGGAGTGAGATTTCATTTTTCTCTATCTGTCCATGTCCCTGCCTCTCTTCCCAAGCCCTCCTCCTTCTCTCTTCCCCTCTCTCCCTCTCTCCTTCCCTCTCTCTCTTTCTTTCTGTCCCTCTCCCTCTCCCCTTGTGTGTGTGCGTGTTGTGTGTTGTGTGTATGTGTTGTGTTGGGGGGGGGTGCACACACATGCGAGGGCATGCATGCACACCTGAGAAGGCCTTGTCTTTTGAGATCGGATCTCTTACTGGGACTTGAATTAGAGACAGGGTAGGTAGACAGCAAGCCTCAGTGTTGCCTCTGTCTCTATCTCCTAGCACTGGGATTACAAGCATGCGCTGCCACACTCGGCTCTCTGTTGAAGTATGGCCCTGGTTCTATCTCCCAGCCCCATGCTCCCAGAAATAAGACTCGCACTCAAAATATATTTACAAATACCCTGGCCAGATAATTAGGCTCTTCTCTGACTGGATATAACTTAAAATATCCAATTTACTCTAGCCTACATTCTACCATATGGCTGGTTACCTGTGCTCAGGTACCATGCATCCGTCTGGTCACATCTTTCCAGAGAATCTCCCCTCCTTCTTCTCTCCCAGAATTCTTTCTCTTCCCATGTCCCACCTTCTATTTCCTGCGTAAGCCATCAGCCATAGGCTTTTTAATTGGCAGGTGATGGATCCATACAATGCACAAGATGTTCTCTCTACAACTCTCTCACACGTGTTCTGAGGGTGGAACTCAAGTCTTCACGCATGATCGGCATACATTTTAGCAAATGAGGCATCTCCCACCCCACCCTCTCTCATGCCTACAAGTATGAGTTGGTGTGCATGTGCCCCGGCACTCTGGCAGAGGTCAGAGGACAACCTCAAATGTCAGCCCTCACCTTCCACTCTGTTTGAGATGGGGTCTGGTGCTCGCGGTTGCACATGCCAGGGTAGCTTGCCCATGAACTTTCTGTCTCCACCTCCCATATCCTTGTAGGAGCACTGAGATTTCAGTGCATCCAGATTTATGTAGGTTCTGCAGAACCTAATTCAAGTTCTCAGTCTCAGATGGCAAGCACTTTACTGACTGAGCCGTCTCTTGACCCCGGGCTTCATTTCCAAATTCTGTGAGCAACCATGCTGACCCACACTTCTGGCGCACTCATTTTGATCCTCTCTTGCCCAAGTGATGCACAAAGAACACCAGTAGCTTAAAATTCAGCCTTGGATTCCCATCGCCGAGGCTACCCTGCCTCTCCTCCTCTATCCCCATTTGGTATCTTCTTTGTGCCTGGCTCTCTGAAACCAGCCTCCACCTAAAGCCTCCCCCACCCACATGAGTTGTTTCAATACAACTCTTCATCACCTATTAAGTACTCTACTCCTGTCTTAGAGCAAAGGAGGAGGGCTTACTGTAAGCCTTCACCGTGTCCCCATGAGGAACCCTTCACCTATGGGCCTATAAGTAACCCCTCACCTATTATCTTAGGGTTTCTATTAATGTAATAACACCATGACCAAGAGCAACTTGGAAAGGAAAGGGTTTATTTCAAATTGTGCTTCCAAATAACAATCCATCCTTGGGGGAAGTCAGGGCAGGAACTCAAGCAGGTCAGGAATCTGAAGGCAGGAATTGAAGCAGAGGCCATGGAGGAATGCTGCTTACTGGCTTGCCCTGCCTACAGTATACAGGACCACCAGGCCAGGTATGTCGCCTTCCACAGTGAGCTAGGACCTCCCCTGTCAATCATCTGTCAAGACAACATGCCCACAGAGTTGCAAACAGGCTAATCTTAAGCATTTTCTCAATTAAGATTCCCTCTTCCAGGTATGTCTGAGTTTATGTCACGTTGACAAGAACCACACAGCACACCCATGCTCCTGTACAGAAACCTTTTAGACTTGCTCCCATGAGTAATCCCTCCCGCACGCTTCTGTGAGTAATTGCTCACTCACATGTCTATGAATAGCCCTCACCCATGCTCTGAGAGTTCCATAGGCAAGCCCTGCTTGATCCTCTCTGAGAGCAAGCTTCTCAATGATGAAGTGAGAAA
Organism: Mastomys coucha; assembly: GCF_008632895.1. NCBI lineage: Eukaryota > Metazoa > Chordata > Mammalia > Rodentia > Muridae > Mastomys > Mastomys coucha. The sequence continues at coordinate 126,684,716 of NW_022196905.1, read as the reverse complement.
AAAAAAGAAGGAAGCGAAAAGAAAGGAATAAAGGAAAGAAGGAAGGAATGGAGGAAGGTAGGGAAAAAGGGAAGGGCTTGAATAAACTCAGTTTAACAAGCCTTACCCAGGTAGAATCGGGTTTTGGTCTGTCACCAGCGCCCTGTCTGGGGTGAACAGAAATGGAAAAGTTAGCAGAAAACCTCCCAAAGGCCCCGGTTCTTAAGAACATCACCATTTGGGAAGGACTTTAATACATGAATAAGGGATGTAAGTACTCAATCCACTGTAACGCTATTCCTCAAAAAAACCCTTTCTAAAAATAAAAAATAAAAAAGACAAAAATGGAGCAAAGGAGAGTGAGGAGGGACCACAGGGGGGAAGTAGAGGAGAGCAATGGCCTGCCCCTTGCTTTGAAATGACAACATTTTTTATTTGTAATTTTATTAATTTAAAATTAATTTAGCATATTTAGTCATTAAGTGTGCATTTTCTCTCACGAGATTCTCAGATTAAATTTCCATATGATTAATCCTGTTTACAAACTCCATTAAATTCCCTCAAGCATCTTATAATGTGTTTATAAATATTTCTCCAAAATAGTTGAAGCCTCTCAGAGGAAGATTTACAGATTTAACAAGAAAGGTCACCAGGTCCTCCAACCAGTCAAAGCACGGAATGCAATGGTTTGCATTCCGGAACACTCCACATTAGGGTGGCCATGAATCAAGGGGAATCTTTCCTTCTCTCCTCCCCTCTCCTCCCTTCACCCCTGCTTTTCTTCAGTTCTTTATTCCTCTGTCCATTCAATTTTGTTTTCCTCTATCCTTCTTTTCCTTGCTTATTTTCTTTCCCTTCATTCTTATGTTCATTCCCTCTTCTTTTCTTCCTCCATCTCTTCATCATCTTCCCCCTCTCAATTCCTCCATCTCTTCCCCCATTTCCACCTTACTTCCACTCTCATTTCCTCCTTACTTCTTTCCTTCCTTGATTCTGATTTCCTTTCTTCCTCTTCTTCCTTCATCTTTCTCTCTCCTTCCTCTTCCCTTCTTTCCTCCTCCCTTCCCTCCTTGTTTCCTCCTTCTGTCCTCTTTCCTTATGTCTTTCCTCTTTCCTTTATTTACTTACACAGGCAACAATCTAATGATTCATATGCATTGTAGATTTCATTACAATTGCAATCCTGGTTGGTAAGTTAATACATTAAGTACTCCCTCAGATCAAGCAAGGTAAACAAAAACAATAAAACAAAACCAAACATAAAAAGGCATGAACTAGCCACACTGCAGATGTATTCATTAACATAAGAACTAGCAGAGTACATACCCACTGGGCATCAGGTAAAAGACAGAAGGCTGGGCATATGCCAGGCTTCATCGGTCAATTAGTTGCTTGCCTTGCAAACTTGAGGTCCTGACTTTGATCCCCAGGGCTCATGTAAAAATGTCAGATATTGTCACACAAACTTGCAAACACAGCACTGGGGAGCTGGAGGTGAAAGAGGGCTACTGGTCAGATAGCCAGACAGACTAACATAATCAGTCATTTTTATGCCAATGAAAGACCCTATCCTAAAGGAAGTAGACAGTATTCCTAACACCCAATATCATTCTCTGGCCTACACACACACAAACACACACATACACAAACACACCATCCACTGACATCAGGACACAAATATGCACCCCCACATACCCAAACACTCATGAAAGTATACATACATGAATAAATTTTTTTTTCATATATGGAGACCAACTCTCAGCTCAATTGAATGACAGAGCTCTATTCTGGTCTTTATAGGTGATACAATAGATGTCCAAGGCTTCATATATGTCCTGTATGTCCTTTCAGGCTCATGTCCCAGCTCTGAATGTACTTTATTTCTTGAAGAAGAATGGAATGGAGGTCTAATTCCAAGCATTGCATTCAGCATTCTGTCTAGAAACACTACCAGGCTGTTGCTCCTGACAGGATGCCTCTGACAATACCTTGTACATAATAGATGCTCATTAAAATAAATTGTGCGTGGAAGTCGATCAGAGAGAGGCTACCCTGTAGTTTAAACATACACGCAAGCTCATGGTTATTATCTCCCAACACTCAGGGACTAAAACCTGTGACAAAGTGAAAATACACAGCTTTTATCTCAAAATGAATGAGAGATAGTTTATTCTGAAACCAAATATGAGTGATCATGGCTAGGGAACACAGATTCCGGTTGTCCCAAATCTGTGGTGTCAGTTTCATAGAGGTTTGATGGTAGGAGGACAAAGAAAATCATGAATAAAGATGTTTTTCAAATACATTGGTATGTAGATCAGGCAGCCTCTGGAGCAGAAAAGAGAAATCTTTATAGGTCTAGGGTACTATCTGATGGCATTCTTAGCTTCTGAAGTCGTGAGACCTACGAGTCTGTTCTAATTTTATTCTGTTGCTGAGATTAAACATTCTGACCAAGTAGTGAGGATGCAACTTGAAGAGGGAAGATTTTATTCGGTTTATACTTCCAGGTTACAATCTATCATTGAGGGAAGTCAGAACAGGAACTTGGGGTAGAACTCACAGAGGAACACTCCTTGTTGGCTCACTTCCTGGCTCCCTCTGGCTCCTGGCTTGCTTGCTTGCTTGTGTAAAGACTTATACTTAGCTATATTTCTAACACATCCCAAGACCAACTACCTAGGAATTGTATCACCCACAGTGGGCAGGGCCCTGCTACGTTAATTAATAGTCAAGACCATCCCTGACAGACATGCCCACAGGCCAATCCAATTTACATGATTCCTCCATGGAAGCCTTCCTCTCAGATGACCCGTCAAGTTGACAATTAAAGCTAACCCAGAAAGGGTCTGTTCCTAAATTCCAAAAGAGAGTTACCCAATACTCACAAGGATATTAGGTCGTACACAAAGGTGACCATGAAGGGTTAGTTAGGAGTTTAAATACTCCAAGACAATGAGATTCTAGACCTGCAACATTCCAACTTCTTCATCATCACCCAACCATCACTTCACCATTTGTATTTATTTTGAGACATGGCCCTACTTCACAGCCCTAGCTGGCCTGAAACTCACTATGTAACTCAAACTGGTCTAGAATACACAGATCCCTGCCTGCTTCTGCCTTCTGAGTGCTGGGGTTAAAGGTGTGCACCACCATGACTGGCTGCATCGAAAGTTCTAATCAGTCAACCAGACTTTGTAAAAGGTTCAATCGATGTAGGATGGTTTTCTTTCTGGGAACTTCAGTTTATGGAGGAAAAGACAGCAAAATAAAGACAGGTCTTGTTTAATGAGCAGAGACTCTCTGACATGAGCTTACTGAGGGTTTGATGACATCTAGTCAACATGTTCTCTTCTCCCCTATAAACCTCAGCCCATAAGCAGATGGATGGGCTCTAATTCTTACAGAGGCCCACTCTCTGCTGGCTTTTCTCCCAAACAAAGTTCTGAGCTGATGTTAAGTTGCTGGTTCCCTTTTCTCTCTGTCTGTTCTTCTGGTTGAACTTTCATAGCCCAGGAAAACTGTAGCCCACCTCTAGAACTCTCTACCCTCCTCCCCACTTGAACTCATGCACAACCTTCCCTCCATTAAAGCTTGCCATAAAATGAGTCACCCAAAAATCCCGCAGCCCTGCTCACTCCTGACCAGCACTCAATTCTTAGTGTCTACAAACCCTTGGGAATAAAACTTCCAAGTTCCTGAATTGTGGGTGTTGCTCTGTTAGAAAAGCACTTGCCCTGAGTGCAGAAAGCCTTGGGTTCTATTTCCAGCACTGCACAAACCGGTCACGGTGGTGTATAACTGTTATCCCAGCACTTAGAAGGTAAAACAAGGATCAGACGTCCAAGGTCATCCTCAGCTACATAACAAGTTAACAAAACAAAAATAATAAAATAAAATAAAAATTTAAAACACGGGTTAAAATGATAGCTTGGTGCTCTTGCAGTGGACCAGAGTTCATTCCTAGCACCCACACCAGGTAACTCACAGTCCCCTGTTAACTCCAGCCCCAGGGGAATCTGCCACTGTCTCCGGGACTTTAAAGGCATCTGCATTCACAAATTCACATTCACACACGAAGACACACAATTAATAATGAGATAATTTCTTTTAAAAAATAATAAAGACTCCCAATTTGTTACTTTGTCCTATGTCCCTGTCCCTCAATCCTCTCTCAGAGAATGGCTTACCCAGCTGGCAAGAGACATTGGTGACTACCAATTCTGTTTGGGGGCTCTTTGCTCTGTTTGGGGGAGGTTGCTCTCTGTCCCCTATTTAGAATTCTCTACCACCCAGGGAGATCAATTCCAGACATTCAAGGGCACATAGGGAATAGAAGGGAAAAATAAAGGCACAAAGGCAACTCATGGAGCCAATTAGTGAGGTGAAACTGAACTCCAAAAACTTCACTGTGAGTCCCTAATGCTGAAGTTGAGAGCTTTGATCAGTTATCGAGGGACTGCACAACCAACCCATGTAGGTTCCCTGTAGGAAACTCGAGCAGTGTTTATTGTTGTTGTTGTTTTGGTTTTTGGCTTTTGTTTCTTGTTTTTTTGTTGTTGTTGTTGTTTGTTTGTTTGTTTTTCAAGACAGAGTAGCCCTGGCAGTCCTGAAACTGCCCTCAGTAGCTCAAGCTGGTCTAGAACTCAGAGATCCTCCTACCTCTGCCTTCCAAGTGCTGAGATTACAAGCCAGCAAACACCTCCCGGCGACTCTGGCTTTCTTAAGGAAATTAGCAGTTTAAGTATAACGGGGCCTGTGGGTCTCATTTGTCTGGGAAATAAGACATCTAACAAAAGCAAGCCTGATGCCCTTCGCTCTGAATTTATTCTTTTGCTGTGATAAAACACTGATCAAAAGTAATTTAGGGTAGAAAGGAGGTTATTTAGTTTACACTTCCAGGAAGAAGATGGTCACTGGAGGAAGTTAGGGCAGGAACTCAGGGAAGAATCTGAAGCAGAAACCTTGGAGGAAAGTTGCTTATCAGCTCGCTCAATGCAATGCTTAGCTGGCTTTCTCAAATAGCCCAGGACAGCCTGTCTAGGAATAGTGTCCCCCTCAGTGGACAGAGCCCTTCGTCCTTTCACAGTCAGTTAACAGTCAAGACAATGAGCCACAGGCCTGGCTGGTCGGTGCCATCACTCAGTTGAGACTCCATCTTCGGAAGGCTCCAGGCTGTGTCAAGTGGACATTTAAAACTAAGGACAATAGCTTTCATATATTCTAAAATGGATGATCTGTCCGAGAACAACAGGCCTCTTTCCCGGGGTGGCTTGTGCACCTGCGGGTATAGAAAACAAAAAATTCTCAGAAAAATCTAATTATGCTACTTAGGAAGTCGGCACCCCCATCCTCTACCCACATGCCACCCCACCTGACCCGCAGACCCGCAGACCCACTGCCAGCCCCACCCCACCTCTGACCCTCAGCTCTAGCCCCAGCCCCACTTTGAAGGTGAATGTTCCAGGTGTTCGTTCTTCTGTGAAGGGAAGGTGACTAGGAGAGTCTGAGAAGGTATAATTACAGCGGGAGCAACTCCAATTCTGGTCTGCGCAAGGCTTTCTGTGCCAAGCACACCCCTGAAAGAACCTTTGCCACCACTGCCATCAAAACTACCAGCAGGGGAGCGCCTCTGTTATTAAATACCGCTCAGCTTCTGTGCCCTGGAAGCATAATCGGACGTGGTGAACCTGGAGCGGAGGCCTTTCAACAGTGGGATGTGGAAGAAAACAGAGGGAGGGGATGGTGGGAAACATACAAATGAGGTGTAAAAATTTGATTAGAAACCCAGGAATGGGAGAGAAACTGGTAGTTGAGGTAGAGAGACATTGAAGCACTACCTAGCGCTCTCTCTTTCTTCCTCTCTCCCTCTCTCTCTCTCTCTCTCTCTCTCTCTCTCTCTCTCGCTCTCTCTCTCTCTCTCTCACACACACACACACACACACACACACACACACAGAGTGCTCCCTCTCCCTTGCTCTTACTTTCCCTCTTGCTCTCCCTCTCTCCTTCCCTCTCCCTCCCCTCCCCTCCGTCTTTGTGTGTGTGTGTGTGTGTGTGTGTGTGTGTGTGTTCCATTGTGTAGGCCAGAGGACAATCTCTAGCCTCATTCTTCAGGTGCCAGCTACTTTGTGTTTTGAGGCAGGCCTGCATCCTCCCTTGGAAGGTGTTTCTCTAATAAACTGTGGCTCTCCAGGTTCTTGCTGAAGGACAGAAGAACTTGGATTCCCCTCCAGAGGTGCCCATTGAGCCCTGGTATTCATTTCTCTGGTCCCTCTCCTCCCTCTCCCTCTCCCTCTCCTCCTTCTCCTTCTCCCTCTCCCTCTCCTCCCTCTCCC
>NW_022196905.1:126671296-126678386 GCF_008632895.1 Mastomys coucha | reverse complement strand
CCCTCTGTGTGTGTGTGTGTGTGTGTGTCTTTTAATCTTGATAAAATACCCCAACATCAAGCAACATAGAAAAAAAAGGAGTTTTCCAGTTTACAACTCCAGATTACAGTTCTTCATTTTTGAGAAGTCAAGGTATAAACATAGGTCATCATCTTCAAGAGAGGAGAAACATGTGCATCTGCTACCTGCCCACTTGCTCAGCTAGCTTTCTTCACACTTAGAAAGTTGAAGGCCCAGCCTAAGGAATGGAGTCTCCCACAGTGGATTAGGAAATTAACAATCAAAAAAATTCCCCCACGGGGTATATCCATGGGCCAACCTGACCCAAATAACTCCTTAATTAAGGCTCTTCCCACATGCTTCTAGGTTGTGGGAGGGTAACATTAAAATTAACAGCACACGTGCCAACATCACTAAGGCCAAGAGACCATTACAGCAAATGCCTGATGGCTCTTTCCAAATATTTGGACTGTATGTGGAAGGCTGGGGGCATTTAAAGAACTCTTCCTTTCAGGGAGGAAAATGGTGAATACAAGAAGAAAGGTTGAGATATGGATAATGGTATCCCCACAACTCCCCAAATCTTAGAACAACTGGCTAACATGTCTCTCCAAGCTCTTGCTCATTCTGTTAAGCATGCTTCTTGGCTGAAGTTGAATTTGTCTCCTGTCCTCAGTGTAGATTAAGGAACATTGTTACACAGGCCACATCTGCTTTAAAAAAAGTATTTAGCTTTCATGGAACCAGAATCTTTTTTTTTCCCAAGATAGGGTTTCTCTGTATAGCCCTGGCTAAGAACCAGAATCTTTTATACTTTGGAAACCCTGTGTTAATTAATCTGTTGTTAACTTGATGAGATTTAGAATTGCCAGGGAGATCGGCCTCCAAGCGTCCTTGTGGGGAAATGTTTCATTAGGTTAACTGAGATGAGACCTGTCCACTGTGGGTGACACCATTCCCTCATCTAGGACCCTAGACTGTATAAAAAGAAATAGGTGAGTCAAGTACAGACATTCATCTTTCTGATTTTTGACTGTGGAAACAACATAACCAGTTCCCTTCAAGCTCCTGCAACCATGACTTCTCCAACCTGGTAAACTATACCCAAGACCAATGAGCCAAAACTGAGCCCTTTCTCCCTTAAGTTGCTTTTGTCAGAGTCATTGTCACAGCAAATGAAAAGTAGGATACCTTGTTTGGAAAAATAAATCTAATATTATAAACATCAGATTCAGTACAAAGTGAATATTCCTTCAGAATAAAGGTCCTCAGGACAAATTGCACATTTTGAAAACAAAACTAGAAAAGAACACAGACTTTTATTAATGAATGGGCTCATGTCCCTTTTTAACGCTTTGTCTGATTTTGTTGTAGTCGATGTTGAATGTGTTTTGTTGTTACTCTTGTTACCATTGTTGTAGTTGTTGTTATTGTTTAGTTCTGTTGTTACTATTCTCCTCTGGAGTTCACTGTTGTTGATGTTGTTTTGTATCATTGTTGCTACTCAGGTGATGTATTGGGCAGTGTTATTGTTTATTGTTGGGCAGTTGGTAGTGGTAGTGGTCATTGCTGCTATTTGTGGCTTTTGTTATTACTGCTGCTTGTGGTTGTTTGTGCCAGGCTGATGGCCAAAGCCAGGACCTTACTCATGCTAGGCAATCATCCTACAGCTGAACTACAGCCTAGCTCTTTTTCTAATGCTTTTTAGCCTCCAATTTCTCAGCCATGTAATCTTTGATTGCCTTTTGATACGCTGAGAATTTTGTAATACCATTTTTGATAGCAAACATGGTTGACCAAATTTGTTTTGAATTACTGGGAGTTTAGAGATGTTGATTTGAGCATCAAAACTTGTTCATAGTAATGTTTATCGAGTTCTTTCTTTTGATGGCTGTAAGATTTGGATGCATTTTCTTGTGCAAGGACTAATCTCAAATACTATAACTTGATTACTCTGTGTAATTGGGAAATAAACAGAACATTTTCCTGGTTGCATGCACCACTCAGCACGCTGTGACACCAGATGTAGGAGGACAGGATTTCCCCACATACCAACCAAATGACACTCCACGGAACCCGCCAGCCAGCTGTCCTGTGATTCCATTCTTCTTGGACATGATCTCCTTGTGATAGTGACTGATCCCATAAATCCAGTGTCTGAGCTCACAAATTGTTTTCATGTTAGACGTCAGTCCCAAGCCCAGGTTGTGACCTGTTGCTCTGACCTACCAGCTCTAAATCAGGGATTCCCAGAGCCTATTTCTTGGGTCCATTAATTTGTAGGGTGGCTCACATCTCAAGGAGACATTACTAGCATCCATCTATTTATTATCAAGGATGTTATTCCCTTGGATACAAATGACAACCTAGAAAGTATGGATGTGTAGGGTCTTTACGGGGAAATGGGTGGGGATTCCACGTCCTCTCCAGACTGCCCAGTCCGACCCATTTCCTACAGTAAGTCTCTGGTTCCTAAAGGCTACACAAAATACTTCCGAAAGCTGGAAAGCAAGTGTTCAAGCATGTGAGCCAATGGGGGAGTCTTTTACTCTTCTGCCATGACATTCTTTTACTCCCTGGGTGTCACCTTGGGTTGACCTTGAACTAGTCCTCCTACCTCAGTTTCCTTTTAAGTTTTTAAAATTATGTACATGGGGATGTTAGGTGCATTCTGGTAAATTCTGGTGCTGGTAGAATGCAGAGACATCAAATCGCCTGCACAAGCGATTGTGAGCCACCTGACTCGAGTGCTGAGACCCAACCTCAAGTGTTCTGAAAGAGCACTATGTGCTTTCTAACTTCTGAGTTGTCCTACCAAACTGTCCTACAGTTTATTTGTGTGTGTGTGTGTGTGTGTGTGTGTGTGTGTGTGTGTATTCATGCCTGTGTGAGTTTATGTGCACCATGTTGATTTACCTGACGTCGGTGTTGAATAATCGAACCCATGTCCTCTGAAGAACACTGCTATTCTTGGCTGCTGAGTCTTTTTTTCTGGTGCTACCTTTTGAGTTTTCATGGATGCTTTTTTACAAAGGCACGATGGAAAACAGCACCAGCCATGAGTGTTTGCAATGCACGCATGGAGCCCCTCGTTCAACCCTCAGCACTCAGCACCCAACACTCAGTACTCAGCACTCAACACTCAGTACTCAGCATCCAGCACTCAACACTCAGTACTCAGCACTCAACACTCAGTACTCAGCACTCAGCACTGCATACACAGGGCATGATTATAATCCCAACACTTTCATGGTAGAGGCAGGAGGATTAGAAGTTCAGGATAAACTGGAAAGAAAGATGGCTCAGTGGCTATGAGTGTGAACTGCTCTTGCAGAGGATTCCCAGTGTCCAAACCTGGCAGCTCACAACTGCCTGTAATTCCAGTTCCAGGGAATCTAATGCCCTCTCTGGCCTTTTAGGGAACTGGCACTCAGCCACACATAGATTCACCATATACACAACATTTTATAAAATAATAAAAATAACTATTTTTTTTAAAAAGGTTTGAGATTATCCTTGGCTACATTGGAACTTTGAGGCCAGTGTGAGCTATATGTGACCCTGTTTCAAAACAAACAAACCGTGCGTGTGTGTGTGTGTGTGTGTGTTTGTGTGTGTGTGTGTTTGTTTGTTTAGATGAATGCCTCTTCCTCATGTTTCAGAAGCCATCCTGAGAGAACACAAAACATTCTTACAAACATCAGGTCCCTGTAAGACTGCCTTCCTCTCTTATAGCCCAGGCTATCAGGTCCAGTTCAGAGCAATATGCTGAGAACTGGGCACAGGACATACACAATGAACCTGCCACCTTGTTCATTTCAGGCTCTCTCTCTCTCTCTCTCTCTCTCTCTCTCTCTCTCTCTCTCTCTCTCTCTCTCTCTCGATTAATCCAGGATGTGGTTCCCTGATTGTACCGGTGCCTTTCTTTCTCTTGTTGGCAAACGTCTTGTGATGTTGATGCACACTGAGCTTATTATAGCCAACTAAAATCTTAATTTTCACACATTACTAAACTGATTCTCTCCCAGACTGGAACTGAGCAGTTGAAGGTACAACTACACAGCTCTATATAGATTCCAATTAAATTCCATATTTGTGTGTTTCTCTCTCTCTCTCTCTCTCTCTCTCTCTCTGTGTGTGTGTGTGTGTGTGTGTGTGTGTGTGTGTGTGTGTACGGCAAAGGCCAATGCCAAGTGTTTCCTCAATGACTCACTGTCTTACTTTTTAAAGATTTTACTATTTGCCAGGGAGTGGCGGCACTTAATCCCAGCACTAGCACTAGGGAGGCAGAGGCATGTGACTCTCTGTGCTTTCGAGGGCAGCCTGGTCTAAAGACTAAGTTCTAGGACAGCCAGGGAAATCCTATCTCAAGAAACCATATGTGTGTTGTGGGTCTGCATTCCACCTCACCGCTGAGTGTGTGAACGCCACTCAGGCAGACAAAACTCAGGGGCACTAGGCTACATTCCACCCTCTCCACCATGGTGGTGTCCAGCTTGCTAAACACTGACACCTGCTAAAGGGAGGCAGAAGGCAGCCTAAGATGGGGGCCCCAGCCTGGGTGAGAAATGGCATAGTCTGAGGCCAAGGCTGGGGCACTCATCTGGCAATGAACCCGGGGGTGGGGCTGGGGGCTGGGGAATGATCCAGCTTAGCTCAGGGATGAGTACATAGAGCGTGGAGTAGCCTTCTTAGGTGGAGTCGCTTGATAACAAAGGCTTCCCCCCACAGCAGTTCTTGATGAGTGAGACAGTCCGTGCTTGTCCAAACCGTTTATTCATGATGAAAATGGTACATACAACTTACTCAGGGTGGACTAGAGAGAAAATACCATTTTCAGGAAGGAATGTCTGGGAAGGGAAGCTTATTGGCTGAAGCCACGGGGCAGCCCATCTAGATAATCCCTCATTAACATGGAGAATCTGGGCTCTTTGCTACCTGACTAGTTGTCACAGCCCTCATGTGGACTACTGTGGTCATGCGCTCCAGTCACGTGCTCCAAGACCGGAACCAGGTTGGGAGCAGATTCAAACGCCCACGTTCTCACTTAGGATAATTGCCGAGGTCCCTGAATCTGCCCGACCTTATGTCTCACCTGTTCATCTAACCCACAGCTCTCCCCAGGAACAGGATGCTGTGGACATCTAAGACTACGTCTCTGAGAGTCTCCTAAGAGCATTTATCCTAATGTTACCAGGAAAATTTACATTCAATATGGAGCCAGAAGGTTTACAAGTCTCTTTCTTGTGAAATTTCATTTCACAAACAAACCGTCAAGGGAAAAACATTAAAATTCTCCTTTATGAAAAAGAATCATGAATTATAAATCTCAGTGCCTTCATCCAGACCCAAGACATTTAGCCCGGAAAATGACATGAAAGCTCTCTTCATTGAAGCCCTCTGAAACATGGATAAAATGATCCCAGGATGCTAAAAAGCCTTTCTTTTTATTAGGTGCAAGGAAGGAGCTACACCACTGGTCCTGAGGTAGCATGGGTGACCTCTGTGATGGCTCAATATGATGCTTAGTTTGGTTAACTGGACAGTCTTAGCTATTTTTCTATTGCTCTGATAAGACACCATGACCACAGCCACTTATGGATGAAGCAGTTTATTTTGTGATGGCAGTTCTGGGGACTGGAGGACAAGTTTGCAGAGGAAGCGGGCAGAGGGTAGCTGGAGCAGCAGCTCAGAGCTCGAATCGCTCACAAACCACAAAGAAGCAGAGAGAAGACATTCTTCTGAAATCCCAAAGCCTCTCCCCAAGCCCCCGAAGGGACACACCTCCTCCACACCTCCTAAGCCTTCTCAAAGGGCCACCAACCCGGCCCAAGTATTCAAATGTGTGAGATTTAAATGGGGAACATCTCAGGCAAACCACCATGGGAACACACTCCAGAATCAACCCCGGGAAGATAGTCTCATTGCAAGTTTGTCCAGATCTGTGTGCACTGTTGGTGTGTCTGAGGGGAATGTTTTGATTGCACTAATTGATGTGATGGAAAGATCTAGGCTTTGTGGATATCACCACCCCTGTTGGGGGGGTGTGTTCCTGAACAGTATTAGAGTAGAAAAGGCAATCTGAGTACCACAAAACAATGCAGTAACTTCTCTCTGCTCTTCACTGTGGCAGTAACTTCTCTCTGTTCTTCACTGTGTGGGGGGGATGCCTTGATTGCCCTGCTGCGATGGACTCACCTGCAATTCTGAGGTAGGATAAACTCTCTCCCTCCGTATTGCTTTTTGTTGGGGTCTTTTCTATAGCAACAGTCAGAAATGAAACTAGGACTCTCAGGATAGGTATATATCATCTTTTTCCAAAGTCCAGCACTTTGCACATGACCATCCTGGAAGAAAAAAAAAGTTGTGAAGGTGGGGGGAGACTTGTGCCCCCCCTTTAGCTATCAGAGTACTGAAACAATAGACCCCAATGGAATTTCCTTGGGGAGTCTCCAGAGGGGGGAAAGAAAAGGCTGGAGCCTAGTGCTAACCAGAAAGGGTTCATGACTCCTAGAAAAGAATTTTACATGGTTCTGATAATGGAAGGCAATTTGCATGCTTGAGTGGTGTGTGTGTGTGTGTGTGTGTGTGTGTGTGTGTGTGTGTGTGTGTATGTGTGTGTTTGGTCTTTTTTGAGACCAAACTAGCCCAGACTAGATTGGATCTCAATATGAAGTTAAGGCTGGCCTTGAGCTTCTCTCCAAGTGCTGTGATTACACACTCCTGAAGGCAGCTCTTGACATGCACGTGTTTACAAGGCCCTCGCTCTCATCTCACTAGAGCATCAATGGCACTGTTCACAAGGCCTTCGCTCTCATCTCACTAGAGCATCAATGGCACGTGTTCACAAGGCCCTCACTCTCAACTCACTAGAGCATCAATGGCACGTGTTCACAAGGCCCTCACTCTCAACTCACTAGAGCATCAATGACATGTGTTCACAAGGCCCTCACTCTCAACTCACTAGAGCATCAATGGCGCTATTTTTGTCCTTTGCATTATTATTTTCTCCCAGGAAAACAATTAGAATTTAATGAATTTTTTAGCAATTACAAATTCACTAGTTGATAATAAACATTCAAAAAAAAAA
>NW_022196905.1:126649471-126671286 GCF_008632895.1 Mastomys coucha | reverse complement strand
AAAAAAAAAAACCAAACACTAAAACATTCAGAAACAGCTCCTCTGGGAACTGTTGTGATCTTTAGAAATATGATTGTGAATCAAATTACCAATTCCAACAAAACTGGAAGGACGGATGTGTGTATTCGAAGAAAATCAACTCTGGATATTTGGCGATCACTCCACCGGTATCCTCAAGTAAACACTGCCCGCTTGTCAATGATTCCTATCTCGTCATCAAAGCAGGCCTTGTTGGCTAAGCGCTTTTCATAATTTCACATCTTTCACTGACTAGGGCTGGCCACCAGCCAGGATATTTCCATTAAGAGCGTGTTATTCGGAGCTGGGAAGATGGCTCAGCAGTTAGGAGCGCACTTGAAGTTTCTGCTGAGGGTCTGAGTTTGGTTCCCAGTACCCATGTAAGATGGCTCACAACCATTTGCATCTCCAGCTGGAGGGATCTGAGCCTTTCTCCCACTGGCAACTGCACTCGTGTGCACACAGGCAAACATGCATGCACATTTTTTTTAAAACAACAACAACAACAACAAAGAAATAGACTTTCAATTTTACTGTTCTGTTACACTTTAAAGCCCCATGAAGACTGATAGTTAAATCTTATCTACAGAATGTTTTACAAAACTTCAACTGCTTGAGCTGGGGAGGTGACTCAATGGTTAAGGGTACTGATTGCTCTTCCTAGAGGACTGGAGTTCAAACCCCAGCACTCACATGGGAGCCTCCAACTGTGTAAATTCAAGGTCTGACACCTTCACACAGACATGCATGCAGGCGAAATACCAATGTTCATAAAATGGAAATAAATAAGTTAAAAAAAATAAATGTAAAGAAAACAAACTTCAATTGCTCTCTCCACCTATTTTAAAAAAAAAGTTTTGTTATTTTTCTTTGTCCTTTTCCTTCATTTTAAAGGTTTTTTTTTTTATTTCTGTATATGTACACATGTATCTGTATGTGTGCACACATGCATGTAGGGTCCCTTGGAAGACAGAAGAACCCATTGGATACCCTGAGACTGGAGTTACAGGCAGCTGTGAAAAGCCCAACATGGGTGCTGGGAATGGAACATGGCTTGCCTATAAGAGCAGCAAGTATTCTTAACCTCTGTGCCATCTCTCCAGCCCCTTGGCTTTATTTTTCTAATGAAAATAATCTACTGATCCTGTTCACAAGAGGAACATGGACTGCAAATCATTACCCCTGATGGTATCTAATTTGGATTCTGTTCGCTTCATAACACTCCTTAATGGCAGTTGAATAATATCTAAAATACAGAGTCCTCTTGTCCTATCTTTGGTCAAGAGGAACAACAAAATAGTAAATATTTATTATATATTCAAATAGGTGTGGAAGGCTGGGAAGATATCTCAGCCAGAAAAATTCTTGCATGAGGACATGAGTTTGATCCCCAGAATGCATGTAATCAAAGCCAGGTATTACAGTGTACCCTTGTAATTCTGGAGCTGGAGAAGGAGAGAGGATCCCTGGGGCTCTCTGTCCAGATAGTTTAATTAAATTAATCAATGAGTTCCCCTTTCTGAAAAATAAGATGGAATACACCTAAGGAAGGACACTTGAGATTGACAGCTTACTATACACATGCACACACACACACACACACACACACACGCGCACACATGCACTCACACATGTGCACAGACACACACACATCACATGCACACACGAGTGCACCCATGCATACATATATTCACAACACATACACACACTACATGTTAAACACCTTTTTGAGTAGCTTTTAAGTCTTTGCCCTTAAATAGCTTAACAGCGGAGAGGATAAAACCAGGGTTTGAAATTGACGCCCTGCAATTTGACCTACCACTGACCTTCTCAAATAACAGCTTACATGTGAACTAAAATAAGCCAGGATGACACATGGCTTGTGTGGCCTAGCTCAGGCAGATAAAGCTAGTGCAATCCAATTCCTATCAGAACTGAAGTGAAAAAACATAAAAGTTTTTAGACAATGTGGGTAGGCAAGTACCAGACACAAAAGGTCATATACACATATGAATGGAGGCAAATTGGACTTAAAGTACACTGGAGTGGACTGCCAGGAAAGGACTACAGATGATGAATAAAGTCACCATACCCTGCAACTTAAAGCAATAGAATGTGTGTGAGAGGGGCCTCCATTTGGGAGAAATACTTTTACAGTTAAGGTAATTTCTTTATGAACAATCTAATGCATGTCATTCACTCTGTTCAAAGGAGGGCAGACCAGAGTTGGTTGGTGTAGAGTTCAGCAGTTGGACACCTACCTAAAATTCTCTTGGTTAGGATCATGACCCAGCGGTAAAGTACCTGCCTAGAGTAGTGGAGTTGGAGTGTGAGAGAGCACCTGTCTGGTATCCCTCAGTAAGGCTGTCTGCAATCCCCCAGTGAAGAGTTGAAGAAATTAGAGTGCTTGCTTAGAATCTCTCAGTGAGGAGTTAGGGGGTTGGCTCAGTGGTATAGCATTTGCTTGGCATGCAAAGGAAGGCTTACTTCCATCCCAGAAGCGCAAGAACTGAAAAGCGAAATAGGTTGTAATTCCTGCATGCATCACTATTATTGTAAAGAATAAGAAAGCCACAGTGCATGTGTGTGTGTGTGTGTGTGTGTGTGTGTGTGTGTGTGTGTGTGTGTGTAAAGAAAGTAAGACAGGGAAAAAGAATCAGGTACCACACAGTCTAGAAGGCCTAAGATAAACATTGGTTCATTCTTATTTTAAACCATTATGTTAAAAGATTACAGATTCATAGTATTTATTTATAACAAGGAGATCATTTGTCCCTAGGCCAGAAGCTCTGGCCTAGTTCATCAATCCCCTAATGAAAGACAAAAGGTACCCAAGAAGTATTCATTGACCCACTGAAAGCTATACACTGAACCCTTTTTAAAGCATGCAGACATACAAAATCCTAAGACCCATGATTCCTATTCATTGAGCTACGTGAATCATCCATGGTGTTGTAGTGACCTTTTCCTAGCCAGGATAGTCCACTTCCACTTATCCATATCTGTAGGGAACAGGAGTACACTGAATAATGAAAACAACAAGTAATTTGTACATTTAATTTCAGTAGTTGCTTCCAACCCGTGTGAAAATGTCTCACCATGTCTGTTGTTGATGTCCATTGTTGTTCTTCCTCTCTCTCTCTCTCTCTCTCTCTCTCTCTCTCTCTCTATCTATCTATCTATCTATCTATCTATCTCTATCTCAGTAAATTTAATTCAAAGGTTTCTTCTGCAGGGAGGAGAGAACAGTAGAGTTTAGAGCAGCTGTTCTCAACCTGTGGGTCATAACCCCTTCGGGAGTCACATGCCAGATATCCTGCATATCAGATATTTACATTACAATTCATATCAGAAGCAAAATTTTATTCATAAAGTAGCAATGAAATAAGTTTATGGTGGGAGGGGGGTCACCTCAACAAGAGAAGCTGTATTAAAGGGTCACAGCATTAGGAAGTTTGAGAACCACTCTTGTAGAAGAACTGGAGACTTAATTAACTATGAGCTAATTAGTCTTTAAAAGAGGAACTCCAATTTTGCTTGGTGTGGTGAGAGAAGACAGAGAAAAATTACAGGACAATATTCAAGTTCATACCAACACAGCATCTGCATGTAAGTCTTGTCCAAATTAGCCAATAATGTCATGGACTCCTCATTCTGAGGCCCTACTACAAAAGCCATGGAACAAGTGATACAAGAATCACACCAGACAGTATTAAATCTTCTTCATTCAGTAACCAAATATTGTTGGACAGAAATGTGTATATAGTTAGGCATACAGAATGTGTGCAAATGTTATACCTATATATTTAAGGAATTGCCATGCTTTTGAAATATTAGATGCCCTGAAAAACAAATAGACCTACTTTAAGCAGAGTTACATACAATTATTACTAGCCAGAGTCTTGCAAAGAAATTGGAACTTGGTTTAGTCATCTCAAGTGACTTTCTTGTTTTGTTTGTTTATTTCATCTGGTTGTTTTGCTGAGATAGGGCCTTTTTCTGTATCCCAGGCTGGCAATCCTCCTGCCTCATCCTCCTAAATGCTAGCCTCACAGGTGTGAGCTCCCATTCTCAGCTTTCTGTCAGTCCTGCACTTCAGAGGTAGAGATGAGAATCACCACAAGTAGCCCAGAGCACATAGCCAGTCCTTCCAACCACTCGCTTCATCTCGACCCAGGGGTGGGTTGTATGATTAAGTCTGCCTTCTTATCTTCAAGGAGTTCTGGGTACTGATGTGTGTTCTGAGGAAGTTGGGGAGGGGGTCTGTCCAACTGGGGTTTAAAGTTTGGATTGGTATTTAGTTGGAAGGAAAAAAGATGGAGAAGGAAAGAAAGGGGGTGCTGGAGGGAGGGAGAAAAGGGGAAAGAGAAAAGAGGGTACTATCCTCAGGTTCCCCAGGGTCTCAGGGCTGATGACCCCCCGGCTCCCAGACAAAAGGCTAATAATGGAGCTTGGGGTAATATCTTGGTCAATACAGTGCTTGCCTTGCAAATATGAGGACCTGAGTTTAATCCCTAGACCCCTTAAGAAAAGACTAGGTATACTTGTGTGCCCTTAAAATCCCAGTGCTGGGTGGGTAGAGCTTGCTGGTTGGACAGCCTAAGGAAACATGGCAAGGTCCAGGCTAGTAAGAAACCTTGTCTTAAAAACCAAGGTGGAAACAGTACCAGAGATTGTTCAATGGCCTCCATATGTATATGCACACACATGCACACGTGTCTGTATGTACTCTAGCTCATGTTTTTTAGGGGTTTGTGTCAGTTCTTGGCAAACCAGGGCACCCATCTAACCCCAATGCTTGTGGTCTAGGGTTTTAGCACAAATGAAAGGAAGGGAGGGAGGAAGGAAGGAAAGGGAGGTAGAGGAAAAGGAGATCTCCTATCCTCAGGTTCCCCATGGCTAAGGACCCCAGGGCTCCCAGATAATAGGCTAATAATGGGGGCTAAAAATTCTCTTCTTGCTTGGACTCAGCATCCCAGACTCCATTTTGGGTTGCCCTGTGTCAGTTTTCCATGCACATGAACCTGACCTTGATTCGGTTTTCTGAATGAGCTCCAAGAACAGCCTTTTCTTCCTCTCCATCTCAGTGAACACATCTACAGAAGCAACTAACAAGTCCACTCCTTGGTGCTAGTCTCCAGGTTCACTAAGTGCTCCAAGGCATGCGTCTGGCAAGAGCCTGGCCTAAGTACTGTTCAGCACAAGCTGGCTTGGCTGGGTTATGGTTTGAATATGAAATGTGCACTGCTTGTTCCCTGGTTTCTGGAGCTACTCTAGAAGGGTATAAAAACTTGAAGTGACTGGGGAGATGGCTGAGTGATGTGCTTGTCACACAAGCATGGGAACCTAAGTTCAACCTTCAAAACCCACAAAAAAAAAAAAAAAATCAGCCAGAGTGGTATAGACTTGTAATCCCAGGGAAAGTAGAAACTTGAGGACCCCAAGGACAACCAGCCTAGCTGGATCAGTGGCCTCTGGAGTCCAATGAAAGGCTTTGCCTCAAAAACTAAGACAACCCTAAAATTGTTCTCTGGCCTCCACATACATATATGTACCATATATACATACACATACACATACACATATACATAGTAACAGCAACTGAATCACACCTGAGAGTTGTTACCTGGTCCTTCAGACTTGATGTCTCAGGACCTGGAGTAGTCCCTCTCAGTGGTTGTTTCATGGTGGAGAGGCCTGCAATCCAGTAGTTTCTCGGTCGTGAAGGATGAGTGTCTTAGCAGTACCAGTCTGATGCTGAAAACCTGGAATGCTCCTGGACATCCACCAGTCTTTAGTCAATGATGGAAGACTGGGAGCCCTGGTTCTAATGTCAGCCATGGAATCAGCAGCAGCAGCAGCAGCAGCTGCAGCAGCAACAGAGCAGACCCCCAACCATAAAATTATTTTTGTTGCTTCTAAGAGGGAAATCCAATCCAGCAAAAAAAAGGTCGTCTTTTCTTCTGTCATGCCTTTGACGAAAACTGTCCCTCATTAGTGAGCATGAACAGTACACAATGAGCAGCCTGTGGGCTCTGTGCAGTGGCAAACCAGGCCTACTATGAAAGCATGTTAGTATGAGCATGATGGTGCAGCTGTGCATCATCCTGATGCCTTGTGTCTCCACCTCCAAGTGGATGCATACTCTGAGACCCTTGGCACCCCTGGTCTCCACAGCCAACCAAATATCATGTCTGTATGGAACCCTCAGTGAATCTCCCCAAGGACTAAAGACCCAGACAACAGTCAGGAGCTGTCTCATATGCCCAGTGACTCTATGAAAGCTTACTGTCTCCATGCTGCTCAGTCTGTGTCCCTACAGCTCACCCTCCTCAAGTCCTCAATATTTTCTTTCTTGTTCATTGTTATGATTTAAGTGTGAACTCTCACCCACATGCACTTATGTTTGAACACTTGGTCCCCAGTTGGTGTCACAGTTTTGAGAGCTTGTGGACTGTTTCAAAGATGGAATCTTGCTAGAGAAAGCAGATCGCTGGACAGTAGTGGACATCGAGATATTCGTCCCTGCTCCCTGTTTCCCGTAGGTTCTCTGTTGTCTGTCTGTCCTCTGCTTTCTGTCTGCCCTCTGTTTCCTGTCCCTCTGTCTCCTGTCTATTCTCTGCTTTCTGGTCAGTTGAGATGTAAGACAATTGCATCCATATCTCTCCACTCCCATGAACTCAATCATGATAGACCATCCCTTCTTGTACCGCGAGCCAAAATGACACTCTTCCTCTAAGCCATCCCTGCTTTATTTCCTGCCTCTGTGGTGGGCCATGGCCTATATGATGCAATGAGCCCTTTGTCCCTTTGGTTCTGGTCATGGCATTTAATCACAGCAGCAGAAGAGTGAACTAGAAAAGCCCTGTCCCTGAAATCCCATAGCACACCCTAGAACCCCTACTCTCCTACTCTTCAGGGCTCGCTTTAGACATTCTAGCAGGGAAGTACAGTGTAAGCTTTGCCCTTGGCTGGAGAAGCGTCCTCCCCTGCTGGGGAAGATCATTGGCTGGTCTCAGGAGGGACACACAAGAGAGGAAGAAGATACTTGCCAAGTCAGCCAAGTCAACCAAGCCAACCCTGGCCATCAGTGGAGTAACAGATGCTGCGGTCAGTTCCCCCACACATCTGTACTCTCTAAATGTAGGATTCGAGGCAGATGTCTCCCATGGAAGAGTAGAGCCTTCCTTTATCCTCCATTCTATCATGAAGCTCTCGTAGATTAGGGTACTCTTCTACCTGGTCTCATAAAGCATAGTTGTTAATTGCATATAGCACACTTCATAGCACTTGTCTTTGGTTTGTTCATTTGCTTGTTTGTTAAGATGGCGTCTCCGGTAGCCCTGTCTGAACTTGAATATCTGATCCCCCTGTCTCCATCTCCCACATGCTGGACTAACAGACATATATCATCACACTTGGCTTAAATGTAAGGTGTGCTTTGTTTTATATGCTAGGACCAGATCTTATACTGCTGCCAAGTCTAGCCTAGAACTCACTAAGTAGCTCGGGCTTACTTCGAGCCTCCTGCCTCAGCCTCTAGAGTTCTGGATGATTTATTTGTATGAGCCACTACACCAATTTGTTGCTGTTGTTTGTCTTGTATGTATGTGTGTTTGGGGTGTTTTATTGCACTTTTATGTATTTATTTTGTGCATCTGGCAGGGGAGTGTGTGTGCATGTTGTGCATGTGTGTCTGTGTCTCTCTGTTCTCTCTGTCTCTGTCTCTCTGTCTCTCTGTCTGTCTCTGTCTCTGTCTCTGTCTCTGTCTCTCTCTCTCTCTCTCTCTCTGTGTGTGTGTGTGTGTGTGTATGTGCCACACTCATGCTGAAGTCAGGGAAAACTTTGGGGAATCAGTTCTCTTCTTTCACTTTGTAGGTTTCAGAGATGGAACCCAGGGCATTGGGCCTGGAGACAAACATCTTTACCTAAGATCCCATGCCACCAACCCGTTTGTTGTACTTTGATACAGGGTCTCGAACTAGCCTCAAACTCACTATGCAAGTGAAGCCTGGCCTTTAATGATGGATACTCCTTCCTCTACCTTGAATGTGCTAGGCTTACAGGCATGCGATATCACATGCCTGTTATTCACAGACATGCCTGTCTGTGAATTCTCTGAAGGCAGCCGCAAGAGTCTTGTGTGTCTTTAAACCCTGGATGCAGAGAACAGGGCTGCCAGAGAAAAATGCATTCAAGCATGTGTAGGAAGCTGGGTGGAAACTTGTGGGAGTATAGCATATATTTTGGAAAACCTAATAAGGGCTTCAGGCATTTTTGACAGGATAGAGTGATGAACTGAGTTTAACAAGATAAAATTTAATTGGAACAAATGTAAGGTTCTGCCCTTGGGTCCAAAAGGCACAGGTGTAGGAAGATGGGGCTGTGTGGAGTTGTAGTTTATAGGAAAAGCCTGGGGAGCTAGGTTGTCAGGATGCACAGTGCAGGTCAGCAGTGTGATCTGACTGCCAAAAACATTCATGCGATCTTAGCCCAAGCTAAAAATGCTGTTTTTACAATGGAAGGCATGAGACCCGAAGTCTAGCTAGACCATTCAGTAGTCCTGGGCTCCTTTTTAGCTTCACACTCAGGGCTGGGGAGGGATTGGATTGTAAAAAACTTTGCAGAAATAACAGGTGGTCAGGGTTACGGTTAAATAGAAATGGGGAAAAGCAGGGTCTATTTAGCCTCAAAAAGCATCTGAGTCCTAACTATTTAAACATTGATTTATTTTTATTATCTTTTTATTTGTATTACATTTTATTTTTGTGTGTGTGTCTTTATATATATCTGTCTGTATATGTGCGTGCACATGCACACACATGGTGCACATACAGAAGTCAGAAAACAAACTTTTAGGAATCAGTTCCCTTCTTCCGTTACAAGGGTCCTGAGAGTGGAACTCAGGTTGTCAAGCTTGGAAGCAAGGGCTTTACTTGCTTTGCCATCTTTATAGATGAGCAGCAGCAGCAGCACCACTGCCATCATTACGTGTAAAGATGTAAGTGTGTATGCATGTTGATGCGTGTACAGGTTCACCTGTGTATGTTCAAGTACTGTTTTGTATCAGGAACTGTCCACCTTGTTCACTGAGACCAGCTCTCTCATTAGACTACAACTTGGTAAATCAAATCAGTGGTTCTCAACCTTCCTAACACTGCAACCCTTTAAATATAGTTCATTCCTCATGTTGTGGTGAACCCCCAACCATAAAATTATTTTTGTTACTACTTCCTAACTGTAATGTTGCATACTGTTATGAATTGTAATAAATATCTGGTTCTTTCTGGTGGTCTAGGTGACTCCTGGGAAAGAGTTGATCAACCCCCAAACAGGTCTCCACCCACGTGTTGAAAACCTCTGTGGTAAATAAATTAGGCTAACTGACCAGTTAGCTCCAAGGATCTGCCTGCCTCTGCACTGGGATGAGAGGAACCTACCGGTATACTCAGCTTTTTCACACGGCTTCTGGGGATTAAAATCATATTCTCATGCCTGCAGAGCCTGCACTTTGCTGACTGCACGCCCTTCCTTTGTTTCTGTTGCTGTGATAAAATATCCGTATGTGCACCATGTGCAACTTAGGAGAGAAAGGGTTTACTTTTCCTTTTAATTCCAGCTTATGCTCTGTCACTTTGGAGGCGTCATAGCCACAGGAGCTTGAAGCAGCTAGGCATGCTTCATCAACAGTCAAGAACAGAGAGAAAGAACTGCACTTGGGCTTACTGCTCAGCCAGCTTTCTCTACGGTTCATACAGTCTAGGGAATGGTGCTGCTCATTCCTGGTCAGGTCTTCACACATCAGTTAAGGCAATCAAAGCATCACCCACAGACATGGCCACAGGCCAAACTGATCCAGACACTCCTTCTTTGAGACTCTTTTTCCACGTGACTCTAGGTAACAGTAGAAGTAACCACACGGGGCCATCTCTCCAGCTCACTATTTATGTTCAAATGCGTAAAGGTGTACATAGTTAATTATAAGAAAGTCATTTCTACCCAATAACAACACCCCAAAGCGGACAGGATGGGAGTCTCCTGGTGAAGGAATCATCTCTTTTTAATTTTTTATTTATTACTCTTGCATGGTCATTTATTACAGTTAAAGAAAAAAAAAAGCCAGAAAACATTTTCCCTAGTCCTCACTAGTTCTTCAATTACACACCGCAACAGAATTACCCTCCTATAATGCATACTGTTGTCCTATAGTAGCCATGAGAGGCCAGTCTCAGAACCATCCACAATCTGTACATGTTTAAGTCCCTTACACAG
The DNA here is from genome assembly GCF_008632895.1 of Mastomys coucha. Taxonomy (NCBI): domain Eukaryota; kingdom Metazoa; phylum Chordata; class Mammalia; order Rodentia; family Muridae; genus Mastomys; species Mastomys coucha. The sequence goes on along the minus strand of NW_022196905.1, from coordinate 126,660,996 downwards.
AATGCCATCTGTTTGCATGTGACCTGCTCTTAGCTGCACAAGTACCTTAAGTCACTGTAGATACATAGGACACCTGGCACGGTGCAAAAGCCCTTATGCTCTATTTTAATTTTATAAGACTTTGTATTGTTTTGGTTGCTTGTGTATGGGGCTGGGGTTGAATCCAGGGCCTCGAGCATAACTCAGCGAGTATTCTGCCACTGATCCACACCCACAGCCTCCCACTGACAGATTCTAGATTCTACTGCTGAGCCGCACCTCTTAGCCCCTCACTTGAGTATGAAGAAGAGTTCTAGATAAGTGCTCTACCACTGAGCTACATCAACAGTTGATTGAATGAATCTTAAATTCTCGTTCATTGGGTTATCAATTACAGCCAATTTTCACTCTTCTAAGAATTATAAGCAGTAAATTAAGTTGAACTTTACTGATTTAATGCTTTCCAGTGGCCCTCCCATTTCTCCTCCCCCAAATTCAAAGCCCTACTGAACAGGTGCACATGAATTTTCTAGCCACTTGCCCAATGGACTTCCAAATTTCACCTTTGGTGTTATAAAATTCACCTAATTCCTATCACACCCTATCCTCTCTCAGTTTTCCAAGTAGCTGTAAACTTGATCTTGACAATGTATACTCAACTCATTGAACTGGATTCTTCTTTTCCGTCCACTTCCCCAGCTCCTTAGTGCATTTAAGGGCTGGCCCTTCACTCATTACATTTAGGAATCTATCTTGGAATATAGAATATTCTAGTAAATGCTCAGAGGTCGTCACCTATACACAGTGACACCTGATGGGGTAGTCTTGGCCCTACTTGTGGCCTGAAATATAACCTAGAATGTGAGGACTATGTTCTACAGTGCATTACTGTTCTCTTGACTTCTGGTTAGCTCAGCTAATGTTTCTCTAAGTCTGATATCCAGATAAGTAGTGCCACTGTAGTGGCTTGTTCTACCTTCACTTCTGTTCCTATAGTAAAATGTTCCAATTCAAAAGCAACATAGCTTTGAAGTTCAGTGGGAGACCACGTCTTAATGGAACTCATGGAAAATGACAGAACATGATTCTCCCCTGTGTCTTACTTTGACCTCCATACATGAACAGGAGTACATCCTCATTCCCACCCTACACACACATAAGTGCATACAATGTATACATACACCACACATACATATTCACACACACACACATGCACACATGCATGCATAAACACACACATAGGCACATAGCTCACTTATTTTTAGCATTAATGAAGTACACTTGTGGGTGTATCTGTTGGGATATTTCCAGGTAGGTGCACGCTGAATGTGGGCAGCACAGTGCCATTGAGCTAGGTTCCTGGACTGAATAAAAAGGATAAAAGGAGCTAAATGCCAGTATTCGTTGCTCTCTGCTCCCTGACTGTGGGTGTAATGTGAACCTCTGCCTCACACTCTTACCGCTCTGCTTTCCCAGTCATGATGGACTGGACCCTCAAATCATAAGCCAACTCCTCTCCCCTTAAGTTGCTTCTTCTCAGGTGTTTGGTCACAGCAGTGAGAGAAGGAGGTGAGTCAGGACCACCGAAGACTTAGTTTCCCTTCCCCAGGCTAGACCCTTTGCAGCATTATTTCTGAATAGAGTAGCGTGCCATGCCTAGTGTCCACAAAGTACTCACCCCTCTATCTGCTCAGGTGTTCAAGGTCCTTGGGAAGTTCTGTCATGCATTGCCCTTGGACAATGTAATATAAAGAATGTCCTAGTTAGCTGTCACATTGACACAGCCTAGAGTCATCTTGGAGAGTCTTAATTTAGGGATCACCTAAATCATTTGGTCTATGGACATGACTGTGGGAGTTTTGCCTTAACCATTGATGACTGTTGTAGGGGGGACTGTTTTAGGGTTTCATTGCTGTGAAGAGATACCATGACATGGCAACTCAAAAACATTTCATTGGGGCTGGCTTACAGTTTTAGAGGTTTAGTTCATTATCACCATGGTGGGAAGCATGGCAGTGTCCAAACAGACATGGTGCTGGAGAAGGAGCACCATGGAGAAGAGTCCTATATCTTGATCCTATGACAGCAGAATGAGACTGTGTACCACATTAGGCATAGCTGGAGGAGACCTCAAAGCCCAGCCCCACAGAGATACACTTTCTCCAAAAAGGCCACACCTACTCCAGCAAGGCCACACCTCCTAATAATGCTACTCCCTATGTTCCAAACGTTCAAATACATGTGTTTATGGGGCCATGCCTATTCAAACCACCACAGGGGCCAATCCACTGTGGACAACACCATACCTAGGAAGATGGAGTTGCGCTGTGTAAGAAAGCTAGCTGCACATGAAACCAAGAGAAAGCCAGAGAGCAAGCTGGTAAACAGCATCCCTCCCTGGTTTCTGCTTGAGTCCATGCCCTGACTTCCTCCAGTGATGAGCTGTGACTTAGAAGTGTAAGTCAAATAAATCCTTTCACCACTTAAGCTGCTTTTGGTCAGAACCTGTTATCACAATGACAAAAAAAGCCAACTAGAATAAAGTGGGTTGAAGAAAGGCAGGAAGAATCGATGCTACTTGTAGCCTATCAGACCATTTTCTCCCCACTTTAGGAAAAAAATCTCTGGAATTGGGGGTTTTAAAAAAAAAATACTAATACAGTGTGTATTTCCCAAATTCTCTCTGATTTACACAGGAATGTACCATAGAGCCAAATACTGGAGGCCATTCTCCCCCGACTCTGTTCTCTCAAGCAATGGAAGCTTCACATAGAGTAGTTTGTAGGAGGTGGGGGTGGAGGGAGGGTCTCATAGGAGAAGAGCTCTCAAAGGAGGGCGGGGAAGCATTGAATACAGGATATATGCTGTCAAATGCGCCATGACTTCATAAACACTAGCTGCTGTTCTCAAAAACATTTCTGGAAGGGAATATTGTACAGATGTGGAGTGTGTTGGTGGGGGGTGTCTCCTCTAATGCTGTGCCTACAAAGTCCAAAATAGCAATATGCAAAAACATCTCTCCCCAACCCAGTGATTTTAAGAGAAACCCAATGGAGTGGATGGAATGATCCAGTGATCCAGAGAATCTAATCCCTTTCTCTCTCTCCTACTTCTCCCTCCCTCTTGTCCCTCCCTCCCCTTCCTCCTTCCCTTGTTCTCTCCATAGGTTCTCATTTTACATAAATGGTTAGGTAGATAGATAGATAGATAGATAGATAGATAGATAGATGCATAAATGCATAGATACACAGATACATAGAGATATATAAATATATGTGTATTGTATATGTATGCTTATATATACACATAATCTATATACATACATGTATATACATATACATACATGTGTGTATATATACATAGATACACACATAAATACATATATGTGTGTATATATACATACACTACACATACATACACATACATATACAGCCCAGTCTGGGCTCAAAATCTTCCCATCTCAGTCTCCCAAGTACTGTAATTACAGGCAAATGTGACCACACCCAGCATATTTGGCCACCTATTGGGATCTGTCTCTTCCTATGTGGATAATTAAAATCAAGACCCTTTATCTCTTTGAAGCCTATAAGAAGAAATTCAAAACACTCTGGAGCAGAAGAGATGAATGGGTCAATAAAGTGCATACTGTACAAGCATGGGCCCTGAATTTGACTTCCTGCAACCCATATTAAAAATCCAGGCTCAGAAGCACAAGTCTATGATATGTCTCTGGGGAGGCAGAGACAGGAGGATCCCCGGGGCTTACACAAGCCCCTGCACACATTGCACCCACTCTTCTCATCTAACACAGACTTTCATACCCATTTTAGAGATACTGACTATAAAGGCCAAACAATATAAAAGTCCTATAAAAAGAAGCCGTGATTGTACAAGATGTAACACAAAGGGAAGTGTCTGCCTTTGCTTTAAAGAAACCAGAGTTCTCCGTGTAAATACCAAAAATGTTTCTATACTCAATTTTTCTTTAATATGTCTGATTCTTCAGAAAAATTATCAGTCTAGATGAGGAAGAGAATCAAAGCCATACTCCTAGCTGAGGATCTATTGGCTGGTGAAGACTCCTCTGAGAGGAAGAGTCACCTGGGGGACTGACCCCACAGTGGATGACCCCATAGCCATGCTCATGGAGACTACACTATTTTGGCTCAATGAGTTAAAAGTAATGGGTTAGGAGTCCTGGTGAGAGTTAGAGGGAGGGAGGGAAGGATCAAGATACATCATAGAGCCAAGTCAAAGGATAGCTTTAAATAGAAGTGAAGGAAAGTAAAGATAATAGGCGAAACTATGTTTTCAATGTAACTGAGTAGATTACAGTAGGTCCCATCTGACCTGGATGATTTTCCTGTAGGCTTTATGTACCAGTTGCTGAAAGAGAAATATTTACGTCTTTAGCTAAGACCTAATGGGTTTAGTCTTGGGTATTTTGTTTTTACATTCACTTATTTAGGTTTATGGGTGATGTGTGGCCATGGGGCACATAGAGAGGTCAAGGGACAACTTTCAAGAGAGTCTGTTCCCTCCTTCCACTGCATAGCTCCTAGGGATTGAACTCGGGTCATCAAGCTCCACTGAGCCATTTTGTCATCCCTGGTTTCCTGTTATTTTTACACATTTAGTGGTTTAGGACAGTGCACCTTACAACTGGACCTGAGGTACAACCTCTACCATAGTGTTACTTGCACAAAGTAGACCAGTTAAGACCCTACCCTGTGCTGGATACCAGCTCCATGCCGGTGCTGCTCTTCTAGAACATGGCCACCATTTGTCAGTGCTGAAGCTCCAACTGCTCATCAGCAATGACTGGATTGTACTAGCTCATCTCCCAGATAGGCACTATTAATTACACTCCTCTTTACCCAACCTCTCGCCAAAATTAACCACTTTGTAATAAAAAAATTAATAATCGTGGATTTGATTATAATATGCACTTTAAAGACACTTAGGCAAATTGTTGGCTTTAGAACGAGGATTCTGCTTTCTAGAACACAGTAGCCACTTGAACTCCAGGCTGGCCTCTGTCAGAGTAAAGTGATGTGCTATAGATGACTCAGCAGGATGCTGGCACAATTCTGAATCATCCAAGAAAGATTCAATTATGCTCAATGGCGCCTACATGGAAGGTGCATTTTATACTGTATTTCACATCTGCAGAGTTAGATCATACACGGGAGGCACAAGGTGACTCTTCCGTGTTCTGAGATCTAATTCATTTTAGTTCAACTTGAATTTCCAAAGTTAACTAAACACCTACTGCTCACCCAGACTGGCTCATGCAAAATTTGACTGAATGATGTTTTGCTCAACAATGCCTCTCAGGAGAGAATTCAAGCCCAAGATGAAAGAGGACAGACAGGTCAGCCTCAAAGAGAAGACAGCTCAGCTCTAATGATGAGTTCTCAAGACACTAGCTTACACATGTGAGAAATGCGGGCTTGGTAGGGGGATACATACCTGTAATCCCAGAACTCAGAAGACAGAGCCAAGAGCTTCATCACAAATTTAAGGCTAGCCTGGTCTACATAGGGAGTTCCAAACCAGCCAGAGCTACCGAGTGAGAGACCCTATCTCTAAGGGAAAACACAGCTTCATACCAGAATACACAGCCTTCTAGTCTCTCATCGCACTGGTCCCTTCATCTATGGTGAAGTAACTCCCCTGTCTTGGAACACAGCTGCTATGGGTCTGAGTTCTTTGGAGCCCCACTCTGAGCCCTCAGAGGCTTTAAGATGAAAAGAATTAAGCTAAGCACAAACTTTTTTTTCCTTCTGAGAGCGTCCATTTCCCCCTCTCTCAGCATTTCGATCATTCCTTTTCCCATCCAAATCCCAGGAGCCAAAAATGAGACCATGCGGTCTTCTCATTGATGTAAATAACCATTGGTTTTATTGAAGCCATCTGCTTGGTCTGGTGGTTGAAATCATAGCTCTAGAGTGTCTTCCACCAAGCACCCCTTGGGCATTGGGGAAGCTGAGCTCCTGCTTTCCTTGAGAACATTTGTTCGGTTTCTTCAAAAGAGCTCTCTCAGTACAGAAGCTCTGTGTTCATTTCTCTAGAATCCTCAGGGGTGGGATGTCTAGCCATTTTCTCTGCATTAACAATCACTTTCTCTCATTTATTTTCTTTGTTGCCCCTAAAGTTTTTTTTTTCTGCCTCCCAGGCCCACAGACTGCCTGACTCCATCACTCTGTCTGGGACCTCTGAGTTAAAGAGAGCTAGTCAACATGGAGCCTCCAGGGTACCCAACAGCCCTGAGCAAACGTCAGGATAGTCATGATACCATGCTTCCATACCTGTCCTGGGGCTCCGGTCTCATGTAATCACAGGGTCCTAGGTGCATTATGTTGCTGTGATAAACTATCCTTCTCCACCGAGTTTGTTTTAGCTTATCATAGTAGGTTACAGACAATCACTACAGGGAAATCATGGCAGCAGGACCTTGAGACAGCTGGTCATATCACATCTGCAGTTGAGAACAGAGAAATAAATATATACATATGCATGCTTGCTTGCTTGCTGGTGTGCTTGGTTGCTTGGTTGGTTGATTGATTGATTGATTGATTGATTATGATCAGTTCAGTTTCTCTACTCTTAAACAATTCATTATCTCCTACATACAGAACATGACAGTGGGCTGGGTCCCCCACATTAATTAATTTACTTTTAAAAATTCCTTCCACAGACACAGGTGAGACCAATATGGACCTCATTGAGTATTTCTTCCCAGGTGGTTCTTGGTTGTGTCATGTTGACAAATAAAACTAACCATCTAGGACTGGAAAGGTGACTCAGCAGTTAAGAATGCATACTATTTTTGCAAAGGGCCTGAGTTTGGTTCAAAGCACCCATGTCAGGCAGCTTACAACCACCTGTAACTACAGCTACGGGAGAGTTCAACATCTTCTTCTGTTCCCTAGTCACCTAAATGCACATACCTGTGTGAGTGAGTGAATGTGGGGGGGGGGGGCAGGGTGTAAATACAACTTGTAAAGCTCAGGAAACAGGAAACTTACAAGTCTCAGTAAGCTCCTGAAGCTAAGTCCTCTTCACATCATGGTTATACACACACATACACACACACACACACACACACACACACACACACACACACTCACTTTCTTTCAAAGTTGTTTTAAAAGAAAACAACTAAGCATTACATGCAATAGTACCACAAACTAAATACTCAGGGTAATTCTTTTTTAAAAAAAGTCATTAAAATAATTTAAAATAGTTAAATGCCTCTTAAATATACATGATATCTTCTGAAGCTAAAGGTAATATGCATTCAACCAGTTTTTAAAATCTATTTGGAACATTAAACATGATACAAGTAGAAAAAAAAATCTCTTATAAAGTATTCTATGAAAGGAAAGTGTGACATGTTCCTGATTAGACAGAAACCATTCCATCTCCAAGAGAGAATACACAGCACAACTGTAGCTTCAAAGAATGAATTGGGTAGTGTTCCTTCTGTTTCTGCTTTGTAGAATAGTTTGAAGAGTTTGGTATTAGGTCTTCTTTGAAGATCTGATAGAATTCTGCACTAAACCCATCTGGTTCTGGGCTTTTTTTTGGTTGGGAGACTTTTAATAACTGCTTCAATTTCTTTAGGTGTCATGGGACTCTTTATATAGATAGTTTATCTGATCCTGATTTAACTTAGGTATTTGGTATCTGTCTAGAAAATTGTCCATTTCATCCAGATTTTTCCAGTTTCATCCAGCTTTTTAGTAGGATCTGATGAGTTGTTTAAGTTTCTCAGTTTCTGTTGTTATATCTTCCTTTTCATTTCTGATTTTGTTAATTTGGATACTGTCTCTGTGCCCTCTGGTTAGTCTGGCTAAAGGTGTATCTATCTTGTTGATTTTCTCAAAGAACTAGCTCCTGGGTTTTGTTGATTCTTTGTGTAGTTCTTTTTGTTTCTACTTGGTTGATTTCAGCCCTGAGTTTATTTCCTACTGTCTGCTCCACTTTCGTGAATTTGCTTCCTTTTGTTCTAGAGCTTTCAGGTGTGCTGTTAAGCTGCTAGTGTATGCTCTCTCCAGTTTCTTTTTGGAGGCACTCAGAGTTTTCCTCTGAGTTTTCCTCTTACCACTGCTTTTATTGTATCCCACAAGTTTGGGTATGTTGTCCCTTCACTTTCATTAAATTCTAAAGTTTTTAATTTCTTTCTTTATTTCGTTCTTGACCAAGTTATCATTGAGTAGGGCATTGTTCAGCTTCCATGTATATGTGGGCTTTCTGTTGGTTTTTTTTGCTATTGAAGACTAGCCTTAGTTCGTGGTGATCTGATAGAATATATGGGATTATTTCAATCTTTTATGTTTGTTGAGGCCTGTTTTGTGACAGATTATATGGTCAGTTTTGGAGAAGGAACCATGAGGTGCTAAGAAGAAGGTATATTCTTTTGTTTTAGAGTGAAATGTTCTATAGATATCTGTTAAATCCATTTGGTCCATAACTTCTGTTAGTTTCAATATGTCTCTGTCTAGTTTGTGTTTCCATGATCTGTCCAATGATGAGAGTAGGGTATTGAAGTCTCCCACTATTATTGTGCAAGATGCAATGTGTACTTTGAGCTTTAGTAAAGTTTCTTTTATGAATGTGGGTGGCCTTGCATTTGGAGCTAGATGTTCAGAATTGAGAGTTCTTCTTGGTAGATTTTCCCTTTGATGAATATGAAGCGTCCTTCCTTATCCTTTTTAATAACTTTTGATTGAAAGTTGATTTTATTTGATATTAAAATGACTACTCCAGCTTGTTTCTTGGGACTATTTGCTTGGAAAATTGTTTTCTAGCCCTTTACACTGAGGTAATGCCTGTCTTTGACACTGAGGTGTGTTTCCTGTGTGCAGCAAAATGCTGGGTCCTGTTTACATATCCAGTTTGTTATTCTATGTCTTTTTATTGGGGAATTGAATCCACTGATGTTAAGAGATATTAAGGAAAAGTGATTGTTGCTTCCTGTTATTTTTTATATTATTTTTATGTTTGTGTGGCTATCTTCTTTTGGCTTTGTTGAAAGAAGATTACTTTTTTGCTTTTTTTTGGTTGTGGTTTCCCTCCTTGTGTTGGCGTTTTTCATCTATTATCCTTTGTAGGACTAGATTTGTGGAAAGATATTGTGTAAATCTGTTTTTATCATAGAATATCTTAATTTCTCCATCTATGGTAATTAAGAGTTTTGCTGAGTATAGTGGCCTGGGCTGGCACTTGTATTCTCTTAGGGTCTGTATAACATCTGCTCAGGATCTTCTGGCTTTCATAGTCTCTGGTGAGAAGTCTGGTATAATTCTGATAGGTGTTACTCGACCTTTTTCCCTTACTGCTTTTAATATTCTTTCTTTGTTTAGTGCATTTGGTGTTTTTACTATTAGGTGACAGGAGAAATTTCTTTTCTGATCCAATATATTTGGAGTTCTGTAGACTTCTTGTATGTTTATGAATATCTCTTTCTTTAAGTTAGGAAAGTGTTCTTCTACAATTTTGTTGAAGATATTTGCTGGCCCTTTAAGTTGGGAGTCTCACTCTCTTCTATACCTATTATACTTGGGTTTGGTCTTCTCATTGTGTCCTGGATTTCCTGGATGTTCTGGGTTAGGAGCTTTTTGCATTTTGCGTTTTCTTTGATTGTTGTGTCAGTGTTTTCTATGGTATCATCTGCACCTGAGATTCTCTCTTCTATCTCTTGCATTCTGTTGGTGATGCTTGCATCTATGACTCCTGATCTCCTTCCTAAGATTTCTATCTCCAGGGCTGTCTCTCATTGTGATTTCTTTATTGTTTCTATTTCCATTTTTAGCTCCTGGATGATTTTATTCAATTCCTTCACCTGTTTGGTTGTGTTTTCCTGTAATTCTTTAATGTATTTTTGTGTTTCCTCTTTAAGGACTTCTATCTGTTTACGTGTGTTCTCCTGAATTTCTTTAAGGGAGTTATTTAATGGCCTTCTTAATGTCCTCTATCATCATCATGTGATTTTAAATCAGTCTTGCTTTTCTGGTGTGTTGGGGTATCCGGGGCTCTCTATGGTGGGAGAACTGGGTTCTGATGATGCCAAGTAGCCTTGGTTTCTCTCACTTAAGTTCTTGTCCTTGCCTCTCAAAATCTGGTTATCTCTGGTGTTAGCTGGTCTTGTTGTCTCTGACTGTGGCTCATCTTTCCTGCAACCCTGTGTGTCAGTATTTCTGGGAGACCAGTTCTCTCCGCAAGGAATTTGGGTACGGAGTGCTGTGGTGCAGAGTCAGCCCTGGGTGCAGATGGAAACAGGAAGGATCCTGTGCCTGGTTGTTCCTTCGTTTCTGTGTCCTGATGGCTCTGGGCTGGTCCCTCTTGGGCCAGGAATTTGAGCAGAAGTGGTGGTCTTACCTGTGCTCACAGGTGTGTCAGCACTCCTGGGAAATCAGCTCTCTCCTGGCGGTATTTGGGTATGGAGTGCTGTGACACAGGATCAGCTCCCAGCACAGATGGAAACTGGAAGGATCCTGTCCCAGTTGCTCCTCGAATCCTGTGTTCTGGAGGCTCTGGGCGAGTCCCTCTGAGCAGAAGTGGTTGTCTTACCTGTGCTAATGGGCATGTCTGTACTCCTGGGAGGCCAGGTCTTTCCCAGTCGTATTTGAGTATAGAGCACTGTGGCATAGAATCAGCTCTGGGCGCAGATGAAAACTGAATGGCCTCAGGGTACTTCTTAAGCATCGTGTCTTGCCTGGCTGAAGCAGACATATCCAAGGATAGCTATGCATGAGACCAAACACATTTTGTAGGTGAAAACATGTCACAGTGTCAAAACAGAGAATTTTCATTGAGCTAGCATGGGGTTATTTAACTTAGTTGGTTGATTGGTTGGGCTTTGGGAACAGAACGTTTATGCAGCCCAGGCTAGCGTTAAATTCTTTATCCTCTGCTTCAGTTTTACAAAGGTTGGGATTGAAGGAACATGGTACCATATTGAGTTTTGGAAGTATTAACTCTTTCATCTTCAGAAAAACCTAGGGAAACTGAGATATAAGCAATTAATTTTCCCAGGATCATGAAGCTAGCAGAAGAAGTGATTGACCTCCAACTCTAGAATATTCTAGCTTTAGAGCTACTTTTTTTTGTAGTTTTTCGTTTGGTTCTTTACTTGTTTGATACTGAAACCGGGTATGGTATATCCTAATCTGACGTCAGACTCACTATGTAGCCAAGGCTAGTCCAAATCTCCTGATCCTCCTGCCTCCATTGCTCAAGTACCACATATAGACTTGGTATTTTTTTTTAAAGATTTACTTATTTATTTTACTTATATAAGTACACTGTAGCTGTTTTCACACACCAGAAGAGGGCGTCAGATCCTATTACAGATGGTTGTGAGCCATGTGGTTGCTGGGAATTGAACTCAGGACCTCTGGAAGAGCAGTCAGTGCTCATAACCACTGAGCCATCTCTCCAGCCCTAGACTTGGATTTTTTTTTTTAAACAATCCATCATTCTTCACATGTAGACACCAAGAAATGTAGGTCTTAGTCTACCATTCCCATATCACAATT
>NW_022196905.1:126639856-126648552 GCF_008632895.1 Mastomys coucha | reverse complement strand
CTTAGGAGGAACAGCAATATGAACTAACTAGTACCCTCGGAGCTCCCAGGGTCTCAACCACCAACCAAAGACTTGGAATTTTTAAGTAATTCTTTAAAAAATGACTTGGAGAAAGCTCCAGGTATGCAACTTTTGTGAATTACTATCCAAGCTAGAATGAGCTTTTCAGTGATGCAGCTGCCCTTGAGTCACCTATGTTCCTGTCAGTAACCATCCATCGATAGTCCTGTAAACAGCCTCAATAAACTCACTTGCTAAACTCACTAAGCCAAAATTAGGTGGAAATTTTTCTTTGGTCCATCATTACTGGACTATTAGGGGTAAATAGTCACCCAAGCTCTACTATATGAGCATTTGTGTTTGTTTTATTTTTATATTTCTATTTTATTTTTAATTAGGTATATGGGGGTGTCAAGTTCAAGTGTATGTGTGTATGGGATAGGTATGTGTTGTATGTGCCTCTCTCTCTCTCTCTCTCTCTCTCTCTCTTTCTCTCTCTCTCTCTCTCTGTGTGTGTGTGTGTGTGTGTGTGTTTGTGTGTGTGTGTGTGTGTGTGTGTATCTACAGATGCCAGAATAGGATACTAGATTCCCTGGAGCTGGAGTTAAAGGTAATTGTGAGCCATTTGACACGGGTACAGGAAACCAAGCTCAGGGCTTCTGTAAGAGCTTCGAGTAATTGTAATGTCCCTTCAGTCTCTACTTGATCTTTTACTCCAGTCAGCATCCTCATTCTTGTTCTCCTCTCTCCTTTGTTCTACACTCAATCAGTAGTCAGGAAGCTGGCAAGCATAGGAGACAGTTTAGTACCCTGAGGCCCTATTTGGTTTTGGGATATGAGCATAGCCCTCTTGTAATAATGCACTTTGAAGCCTAGTCCCTTCAGCAGCACATACTGAATGCAAATATCCCTACCACCAGACAGTTTACCTACCAATCTCAGAAACCCCTCAACTCCCCACCTGCCTTGGGCTATACATATGTACTCATCTCTGAACAACTGATAACTGGAAAGAAAGTGTAGTACATATACACAATATATACACATTCAGCCTGTAAAGAAAAATCAGATAGTGAAATTTGCAGGAAAATGGAATTATAATATTATGCAAAAAAACCTATATCATAAAGACAGAAGCTTCATATCCCCCCTCATATCCAAGTTCTAGTCTGTAACACAAACATACATGTATATTTGGAAACATGTACTTTTGGAAACATCTAGAAAATGGCCTGAGAAAGGGCGAAATTAGGTGATGCGGTAGGATGGAGAATGGACCAAAGGACACAGGGATTGTGGAAGAAGAAAAGAGTCTGGGGGGGAGGAACAAGGGGGAATCAGAGGAAGCAGGACATGGGGGAGATGGAGAAAGGAGAACCACAAAAACACATTTTGAAAATGTCCTAATGGCATCTAACACATCATATGCTCAATATTAAATTTTACACAAAACAATTTCCATCCTCATGCTCCTCCAAGCTACCAGATGGGTCCATTCTCCCTTGTAAATCTTTGTGCTAGCTCTCCCTATAGACCAGCCTTACTGCCCCTCACCCCAGATTTTAACCTTCAAATTCATATTTCTTCTTGTCTGCCTCTGAAGCCCCCAACCACCACATCTCTTAGTAACTGCTTCTTTTCTAAGGACCAGCACTCAGTCTCTCACTGTTGGCTATGACTCATTTCTCCATCTTCAGTAGGTGCTTCCTATTGTGATGTCCCTAGTGCCTAGATATTAACCTCTTTGCCCATCATCCAGGACCGGGCCCTGATCCTCGTAACTCTTTGACAGGACTTGGTCACTGGTTCCATTGACCTCACACATCAGACCAATGACCCTATAGCTCCCAAAAAGAGAACCACTGTGTTATGACACTCAGGTCTCTAGAAAAGCATTTGAGTTAAGGGTGTCTCTGATGTCTCAGGTCCTATCAAAGGCATTTATCCTGGACTCTGTGTTGAACACAGCTAAGAAGAGTACTATGGTAGTTTGAATGAGAAGTTTTCTCAATAGGCTCGTGCATTTGATCACGTAGCTCCTACCTCACCTGTGGCACTGCTTGAAGAGTTTGTGGAACCTTTATGAGATGGAGTCTGACTGGAGGAAGTGTATAGCTTGAGGAAGACTCTAAGTCTTACTGCACATCCTAGTTTCTCCCTCTCTGCTCCCTGTGTACATGTAATGTGTGATTTACCTGCTTCCTGCTCACCTTTGGACTCCCACCATTTGGACTCTCTTCCTCTGAAACCATAAGCAGAATAAACCATTCCTTCCTTAAATTGCTTTTCATTCTGATATTTTGTCACCGCAATAGAAAAGTAACAGATACAAGCATCCATTCTGGGTTTTCTCCTCCTGCTTATAAACAATTGATCCTGACTAATTTCACTGCCCACCTTTCTCAAAGTTTTACTCATGTTCCATATCTAGAACCCTAGAATTGGCCAGAGTCTTAAGATGGTCTCTGTCTCATTCTCTTCTATGTCAGTCAACACCTAGCATCACACTGTTCCAGTGACCAGGGATTTAGGAAGCTGGTGGGCCATGAGTGCATAGAGAGTGGAGATGTGAGCCTGCTCCCACTCTCCAAAACTCCAAGCCAGAAGTTAGAGGCCCAAGCACATACGGAGCTTAAGGTCTAATAGGAAACATATGCTTTCAATTCCATCCTAGCAAGAGAGAGGGAATAGGGGCAAAACGGAAGCTGCAGTTGGTAGTGGAGGCTGGACTTCAATCCCAGGCCTGCTTTAAGTTCCTGCCCTTCCTGATGGGTACTTTATATAAACATTATTCTGACTTTAACAGGAGGATGGATTGTGGGACAGAGAATAAGGGACCTGGGGATTAACCAAGAAATTCACAGAGAGTCCAAGTACTAGATGGTAGAAATGAGGCTGGGATGATAGCAATGAAATTGGAAAAAAAAAAAAAAGTAAACAAACTGAAGGAAAAATTCAGATCTGCGAGGAATCAAGGCTCCATCCTACGTCTCCAGCTGCAGTGACTAAGATGATATGAGGATGCCTTTTTCATAAGAGAAAAGGCTGGGAAAAGCAGGACCCCAGAGCTCCACACCCTTGCTCGTCAGTAACCTCTGAGACCCTGTCAACTCTGCAGCCACAAATTAGGGAAAGCCTAGCACACAAATGCCAAGGTTAGCCTGTGCTAGCAGGTTCATGCCAAGAACCACAAAATTCCATTTTATTTAAAACACAAGCCTTGGCAGAATTCCCTACCTGGACAGAGACAAACCCATTACTTCATCTTATAAGCTGCAGTGTTAGCCGCTGTTTTTGTGTTCCTATTAGCAAGACCTCATGGCTGACAATGCAGCCAGCCTACTGGTCCTACTGCTCCCAGAGGACCATGGATCAGCCAGCAGAGACCCAAGTCCAAGTAGGCATAGATAGGTATTTTCGTGTGGGATCAAGACCCCAAGATAATCCTGTTTATGCAAAAGGGCACTTATTGTTTTACATTTTTTAATTAAAGGCAGCCTTTTTATTCTATCCAGCCCTTCAAAAAAAATCTATTGGGGGAACTGTAATTTTACTTCCAATCTCCCCATTTAATACTCCCCTAGTGCCCATAAAAAGCTCTGGAGTTTCAGTTCATGATTTGAATCTTTACAGATAATTAGCTGGCAGAATGACTCTGAGAGGGAAGCAGGTATATATATTTTCACAACTTGGTGGGGAGTGGGTGGGAAAACTGTGGGAGAAGCATCCCCAGGCTGTCTTGGCTCATCTCCGTTCCAGAAACGTAAACATGCAATTCATTGAAAGACACATTCATTTTGGTTCTTTAATTGATGCCATAAAAAGTACATTTTCCTCCTCTCTGATGTATCTTATTAAAAAGCCACTTGGCTCTTCCCACCTTCAGCTGCCACCTCCGCCATCCTTAGTCATTTTACTTAGCCTGTTCCCTGCCACCTTGGACAGATTTAAAAGCTAGCCTCAGTTTCCCTTCTAAGCGTCAGCGGATTGGCTTGCGTTCTGCCCTCTCCTGCCTTCATTTCCTCCTCCCTCAACTCCTCAGAGTTCACTCTGTCACAACTTCTCCTCCCCACCCCCGTGCAATTTCTTTTCCTTTCAACATCAGTTATAATCATTGTAAACTGGCTGCCTCCTATCTGGGTCACAAGCTGTGTGATAAGACATGCACTCAACAAATGCCTTGTAACAACCTTGGGAAAAATTAACTTACACACTCATGCAGACATCTGTGCACTCACCCATCCAGCCCCCCCACACCCTTTTAACATCTAAAGCACTGAAGCTTCTACAAGTTAAAAAATTTATTCAAATCCTATTATCACAACTTCCAATTCTCCTCTGTACATATGCACAGGCACAAAAGTGTGTGTGCGTGTGTGTGTGTGTATGTGTGTGTGTGTGTGTGTGTGTTTATATGTGTGTGTTGAATAATTTAGTGAATTGATAGGTTATTTTATAAAAGAAGGCTCTTGTAAAATGGGTAGGAAATTGGACTCAGGGCTTGCTACATACATAATCTGTCCCTCCAAAATGTATATGTTAAAATCTAACAAAAATTATCTTTGAGAGGTAATTTGGTCACAAGAACAGAGATATAGGGAAAAGAACCCTTTAAGAACCCCAGAGGAAATATAACAACAGAAACTGAGGAAATTCAAAAAATCATCAGATCCTACTACAAAAGCCTGTATTCAACAAAACTGGAAAAATCTGGATGAAATGGACAATTTTCTAGACAGATACCAAATACCTAAATTAAGCCAGGATCTGATAAATCATCTATCTAAACAGTCCCATAATCTCTAAAGAAAAAGAAGCAGTCATTAAAAGTCTCCCAACCAAAAAAAAAAAATGTACAGGACCAGATGGGTTTAGTGCAGAATTCTATCAGGCCTTCAAAGAAGACCTAATACCAATACTCTTCAAACTAAATAGAAACACAAAATAGAAACAGAAGGAACACTACCCAATTCATTCAATGAAGCCACAGCTGCACTGCGTATTCTCCCTTGGAGATGGAACAGCTTCTGTCAAATCAGGAACCTGTCACAATTTCCTTTCATAGAGGATTTCATATGAGTTTTTTTTTCTACTTCTATCACGTTTAATGCTCCAAATAGATTTTAAAAACTATTACTTTAGTTTTATGCATATTACTTTTAGCTTCAAAAGATATCATGCATATTTAAGAGGCATTTAAGTATTATAAATTATTTTGATGACTTAAAAATGTCAATACTGAATTGTATATTTTAAAATAAATTTTTTTAGTTTAATAATAATAAAAAAAGAGTAACCCAGAGAACTCCTTCATCCCTTCCAGCAATTGAGGATGTAGTGAAAAGACTCAATTCCCAATCTGGTAGCTCTTTGATCTTGAGAATCCAGCTTTCAAGCCTGTGGGAAGAAATTTCTGTTCATTAGTTTATTAGTTACCCAGTCAAAATCATTGTGAGCTGGCCCAGGTAAGTTTGAAGTTGGGTTACTTTGTGTGGACTAACTGGGTTTCTCTGGGCTCAAACCCTGAGCAGAAAAGTCCCTGAATGCTCCAGTCCTACTGCTAAGTACTCTATTCTACAATTTAGTCCCAGGTAGCTCAGGAAGCTTTTTAAACCAATGTATTTCTAAAATGAAAGACACTTGCTCTCTCCCAACCCAACCTGTGTTGCTGACTCAGAATAGAAATTAGGTTGGAAAAGTCCTTCCACCAGCATTAAACATCTTGTATTAACCAGGATTGGTGATCCTTACCTTTAATCCCAGCATTTGAGAAGCAGAGGTAAACAGATCAGAGTACACTGAAAACACAAGGTTTCTTTTCAAACGTTATCAAGAACAGTGGGGCATTTGAAAATCAGGTATTACTATTTAGGTTATACTCAACCAGTGTCTACTGTGTAGACAGAACATACATTCTCCCACCCTGAAGGGAAGTTCCATTTTCAGAAGACATTTTATCCATGGGATTAAGGAATAGTTCTGGGGTTCACTTTCTCTCAGGGAGTTCATCAGCTTCATAGTCAACCGTCCATGCCTTCCATTCCCATGAAATCTTTATCAGTCATTTTTCTCATTGCTATGACAAAATGCTTCACAAAATCAACTTAATGAACAAAACAACCTGCAAACCATCCTGGTGAAGAAGGCATAAAAGCAAGAGTTTCAGGTGGCTGTTCACATTGCATTCAGTCAGAAAGCAGGGAGAGATGAAAAGCAATACTTAGCTTTCTTTCTTATTATCTTAACCAGTATCCACAGCCCATAGAATAATGCCACCCACATTTAAGTCCGGTCTTTCCTTCTCAGTTAATCTAATATATGTTCATCTCTCACAGATATGCCTAGAGATTTGTCTCCAAGGATTTTAGATCTTCTCAAGTTAGCAATCAATAAAAAAAATATTAAAAATTAAAAAAAAAACCCTCACATGGCTGATTTGAAACATAGCCCCTGTCATCTGATGAAAATCTCTGAGCAAATTGGTAGCAAGGTCTCTCAGGGAATGACTACATTACCCATTCTTTCCCACAATGGTCACCAACTTTCTATGTAGAGATTTATGTACATTCTTTTCTCAGAGCATGGACCATCTTGAAACAGACATGATGTCGGCGCTTGGAAACAAGACCATTTCATCCTCTTGGAGAGGAGATAACAGTGAAATCTTCAAAAGAACACCCTTTCCTAAAATTAGGTCAGCTCCTTATTGGCAGGCATTGTCTCCGGCCTCAAGAGCAAAAATAAGTCAAATATAAAACAACTATTAACTTCCTGGGGTTTCAAACCAACTAGTGGAATTAGAAAAACTAATAGAAAAAAAATGGCATCTTATAACCCTCTAGCCAAAGTAATTTCAAGATGACATCAATCACAGGAAAAACACCATTGTTACCCTAGGACAGTGTTCATCTCTCCAGCAAGTTGGAATTCCAAATTCCACTGAGGAAAAAATTCTTAGGGAAAATTACAGAAGGTTCTGGAATCAGGGCTGCATGTTATAATCACCTAGGGAATTGTAAAAATTGAAACAAAACCAAAATTCAGCCCTAGGCAATTCAACAAAGATTTTTTTTGTTCCATACCTTTAAAAGTTTTATGTGGAATATTCTGGGATGTGAAGTATATATAAAGAGAAGCATCATAAATCCCCCAAGGTCCCAATGTACCTCATCTGATTTCAGTAATTAACAGCACAAGACCAACTTCATTCTACTCTCTGCTTCTACTCATCTCCCTTTCTCCCCTCACGAGAAATAATTGTTTGAAGCAAACAGAAGATATTTTGTGTGTGTGTGTGTGTGTGTGTGTGTGTGTGTGTGTGTGTATTTCATTCATTTACCTATACTACCCTATCATGGCAATGATGTGATATACTAGACCTCTGTCTAAATTGATCCAGATTTTTGCCCTTATAAACAAGCCTGTGATGAATGGCCTTCTATTTATTACTTTTCTTATTTCCAGGTGTGATGATTAATATTGATTTTTCAACATGACAGGATCTAGACCAGTGGTTCTCAACCTTCCTAATGCTATGACCCTTTAATGCAGTTCCTTGTGTCGTGGTCACCCCCAACCATAAAATTCTATTTGTTGCTACTTCATAACTGTGATTTTGCTACTGTCACCAATCCTAATGTAAATATCTACATTTTCCTGTGGTCTTAGGTGACCCCTGTAAGAGGATTGTTCAACCCCCAAAAGGGGTCATGACCCACAAGTCGAGAACCACTGATACAGACTTACCTAAGAGAAAAATCTCTGGGTGTATCTATGAGGGGGGTTCTAGATTAGCTTAATGGAGGTGGAGAACTCTATCCTAAACAGAGGCGCCACATCTGGGGACTAAACAAAAAGGAGAAAACAATCCAAGCACCAACATTCATCTCTCTCTACTTCCTAATTATAAACGCAAAGCAACCAGCTGCTTCAAGCTCCTGCTGCCATGATTTCTCCACCAAGGCAGACAACATCCTCAAACCATGAGCCGCAATAGCCTTCCTTTAAGTTGCCTTTGTCAGGTGTCTTGTCTGAGCAACAGGAGCAGTAACTAACACCTCGGGCAATGGTGATGAGTCTTGGCTCTTAAATTCATTAGATTAAGAGACACTTAGGAGATCGGTGAAGCACACCTATGAGTGTCTATGATGGTGTTCGCAGAAACAGTTGAAGTTTCAGGTTCCTGGTCTAATTAATGAGTTAGTTTCTTTATGCATTTGTAATATGACGATATCATGGAAAGATGACAGAAAATAGGAGGCAGAGATTAATTGGAGGAAGAAGAATATTAGGAGCATGAATTTGGGGGCTGCATCTGTCCCTTGTCTCTTTCTGTTTTATTTTCTCTGTTCCATATCCAAGAAGTGACAAAGAGCCTCTCTACCACACACTGTTGCCAGCAGAAAAGAGCAGCTCAGAGGCCTGGTGCCAAGCAACCATGGATTTAATTCTCTGAAACCATGAGCCAGAGTAAATAATCTCCTCCCCCCTTACACTGTACCTTCCAAGCATTCATTCACAGCAAGGAGAAAGTAAGACTAGCACAGAGATTCTGTAATACATCTTCATGATGGTGCTGATGGTAAGGCATGCATGCCCGTGTTTGTGCATGCATCTCTCTCCCTCTCCTTCTCCCTCTCCCTCTCCCCCTCTCTCTCTCTCTCTCTCTCTCCCTCTCCCTCTCCCTCTCCCTCTCC
>NW_022196905.1:126618877-126639620 GCF_008632895.1 Mastomys coucha | reverse complement strand
TCTCTCTGTCTGTGTGTGTGTGTGTGTGTGTGTGTGTGTGTTTTAACTGATAAAATGTTTTATTTCACATTTGAGCTTTTACACTTTCCTGATTACTCTGTGTAAGGTAAAACTAGAATGTTTAAATGACATACACAGATCTAGCACATCAGTAACTGGAGTTTCTTTTTCTTTTTGCTACACTATTTTCACAATCACGGGTGTGCTTGCTAGGCAAATGTAACCACCACAGAAGCAAACATTAGGCAGTGTACTGGCAAGGAAAAAAAAAACAGAGCAAAGAGCTACCAGCTACACAGACAGGCTCGGTTCCACGCTCACTACTGCGTCACCAAGCGCGAAGTGTTAACTGCACATTTTTTGTTCAGCTAGAACAGATATTTTTTGTGGGTTTTTTTGTTGTTGTTGTTTAAATCAGTGCATGAATTCTTTTCATATTTCTTTCTGTTGTTGTTGTTGTTGTTTTTTCAAGACAGGGTTTCTCTGGGTAGCCTTGGCTGTCCTGGAACTCACTCTGTAGACCAGTCTGGCCTCGAACTCATAAATCCTCCTGCCTCTGCCTCCCAAGTGCTGGGATTAAAGGCGTGTGCCACCACCACCCAGCTCTTTTCATATTTCATCAGATGGACAAACAGATGGACTATGGCTACGGCTACATGGAATGTCTAGGTAGAGGGGTGATACTGTGAGACTGAAGGCCTGGCTGTTCTCCGTTCACTCTATTGTAGTGTCCATGCAACTTCCCTGTGTTATAAGGTCTTGTTGAGACGTGTCTGAGAACGAAGCTGGATGAATACACTGGAGGGTCTGGTGACAGGCACTAACAAACCTGTCTGTGTGTCTGTGTGTGGCTATGTGTGGCTGTGTGCCCGTGTGGCTCTCTGTTTATGAGCATGTTGGTGGGAGCCAGAAAATAACCTCAGCTATGGTTATTCAGTAGCTGTCCACCTTGTTTTATGAGACAAGATCTCGCACTGGCCTGGAACCAACCACATAAGCTTGACTCGCAAAATGACAACCTCATGGGTCCATACATTTCAGTCTCACCCTCACTAGGATTAAAAGGTACACAGCTACATCTAGTTGGCCTTTATTCTTTCTAATTCTAGAGATAGAACACAGGTCCTCACACTTGTGTGGCCAGCACTTCCATGGCTGAATCATGTCCCCAGCATGAGACAGAGAACTGTTGATTAAGAAATCCAGTTGGTAAAAGAATACATTTGAACCCCGGCTCTATCCTTAGCCTTTTTTCTCATAGAATCTAAAAATTAATAATTTCTACTTTGGGGGCTGGAGAGATGGCTCAGCAGTTAAGAGTGACTGTTCTTAAAGAGGACCTGAGTTCGGTTCCTAAAACTCATATCAGGAGATTCATAAGTGCCTCTGACTCCAGCTCCGGGGGTTGCAATGCCTTTGTCTGAACTCTGAGGGCATCTGCACTCAAATGCACATATCCACGTGCACAGACACACGCAGTTCCTTTAAAAAAGCAAAGATTTTTAAAAATCGTTAGTTTAGGCTCCTAACTCATAGACTTCTCAGGAAGTTTAAATGAGTTAATACATGTAAATGTTTAAATCAGGTATGAGCACGTGTTAGGAGCCATGACTAGCGCCATTGTGGTGTCTCTCTAAACTTCTTATTTAGTTTCTTGTTTCATTTTCTCAGCTGTCCTAACTGCCTCAGGATGTTGGCCCAACAAAAACACATCATTATAGTGAAATTGCTTAAAATAGCTACAAGCTCTGAAAAATCAGGAGAAAAAAAGTTGGGGTTTTTTGTTGTTGTTTTCTTGTTTTGTTTTGTTTTAGGAAGCAGAGTCTAAACCTATTAAAATACACATTGCCTTTCTAGTTTCATATGTGTTTGGGTAGTGTGCATACAGGGGGCAGATGGATGGACATGCATGAACACATGTGCATACACATGTGGAGACTTGTGGTTTGTATTGGGGAACATCTTTCATGACTTTTCTACCCTATTCTTTGAGCCAGGGTCTCTCAATCGAACCCAGAGGTCACTAATTTGACTAATTTCCCTAGCTAGCTTGCTCTGGAGATCCAGTGTCCATAGTGTATGGCTGGAATCTGGGTGGATCACTATGCCCACCCAGCATTTACATGGACTCTTTGGATCCAAATTAAGACCCTCAGCACTGGCTCTCAGCAAGTGATTTAACCCCTGAGAAATCTCCTCAGCTCTCCAATACATATTATGACAAATTTTAAGCATAATTGTTAAGATAAAGAGGGGGTACTCCAAAAGAAAGTGCGGTGTGTTCTTCCACGTGAGCTCCAGTTTGAGAGACCCTGGCTCAATGACTAAGGTGGAAGAGCAAAAAGGGATCATGGACACAGGCTTCTCTAAGGTAGAATTATTAAGATTTATTACGTTTATTTACATAGTAGTGTGCACATGTCCACTCGCTTACAGCATGTACATGCATGTGAAAGTCATAGGACAACTTGTTAGAGTCGACTCTCTGCTTTCATCATCTGTGTCTTAAAGATTAAACTTAAGTTATCAGGCTTGTCAGCAGGGGCCTCATTCTCTGAACCAATCTCAGCCCGAGAGGTTTATTTTTATCACTATAAAAACAGTGTCCCTTCACAGTAACTGGCTATCTTTAAGATGGCGAGATACATCTCTGCACCATCTGTATAGTCTTCTCAGAGGTGACCAAATTGCTTAGACAACCTGTCAATTTGCTTGAGCCACTAATTTAATTGATTTTTTTTTTATTTTCTACTAAATTGACAGACTGAGTACATTGATGAAATTGACTGGCTGTTTTGATATCATTTAGACCCAGCTGAGTGGAGCTAACCATGAAGGGGAAATAATTGTTATTGACATGGTAGTGATGACCAAAGACACTCATAGCTTGGACTGCCAGAGGAACGCTGAAGTCTTTATAATAGAACTGGGATCACACCTCACCAAGCTGAGAGGCAGGTAATTGATCCTTCCCGTCTATTACACTGTACTTATCAGGGTAGTTGATAGAGGGAAGATTTGGAAAGCAACGTTGAAAAGATTCAATCATACTTATATAAATTATTTTTTACATTTTTACATTTTTTCATCTGTAGGAGGCACACATACACATGCCACAGTATGTGGAGGTTAGAAGACAACTTATGGGAGATGGTTCATTTTTCCACCATGTGGGTGCTTGGGAATTAAAACTCAGATCACAGGGCTCATCTGCAAGCACCTTTACCCTTTGAGCCATCTTCCTGGCCTTAAATACAAAGTGTTGGTGTCACTCTATGAGCTCAATTCTGAGTGTACAGAGTCTCCCAACAAAGCTGAGGAGATGGTACACACTCCTGGTAGCAGCTGAATATATGTGGTTTTAACTTTATGTGACAAAAGTGACTCTACCATGTGGTTAATAGGGATAGAGAGATGACTCAGCAGTTAGAAGTGCATAGGGCTCTTACATAGAATCTGAGTTTGATTCTCAGGATTCACATCAGGTGGTTCATAACAGCCAGTACCTTCAGCTTCCTGGGATTTGATATTCTCTCTGGGCTTCCATGAGTATACATGGATGTAGCTTATATACACACAACATATACACACATGCGCAATCTTTAAAAAATAAAGAAAAACAGAATTTGTCATTTTAACATAAGAGATTTACATTGGAATATCTGGGTGGGCCTAATTTAATCCCAAATTTCCTGACTAGAAAGAGATGAGAGGATTTATTTATCTACTAAAGAGGAGAAGGGAACATGGGCTGGGAGCAAGATGTTGAAGGTGATATGGAGAAGGGGTCACAAGTCAACCTGCATAAGCAAACTCCAAACACTAGGAAAAAGAAGAAAATGGATCATCATCCCTTTAAGAGAACACATTTAAGTTGGCAAATCTATGGTGCTATTTAGAGCAAATGTTAGGAGAAGAATACACTTCCTACCAGTGGCTCTCAGGTACCATTCATGGTAGGAATACATCAGGCAACAAGGAAAGGCCAAGTGGCTGGAATGGGAAGAGCTTGGAACTTCTGGGTCTGCTTTTAACAGAAAAGTTCTGTTAAATCTGGGTTCCATTTAAGATTTCATAAGGAAGGGTGTTCTTCTTAAATAGGGAACAGAGAAATCAGAAACAGAGGTAGTTGATATTCGTATACCTAATCCATTGAAGACACTAAGAACATTGCACATACTAGTACCTGGGACAGAAGAGACATAACAAAATGTAGTAGTGGTAGCTGTGGTAATGGTGATTGTCATCTACACAGAATCCTTCACAGCATCATTGAGGAACTATATGCAACTATGCCTGTTGTAAATGAGTGTCTTGCCCAGTGTTGTTCTGCATCTGTAAGAACAGGGTTATATTAAAACCTTTGTAATCCTAGTCTCTGTTACAATCCAAATGGTAGATGATATCATCTGACCATCTTAATGAATAAATGTGTTGCATAAAAGCTATTCTTGGAGCTGAGAAGATGACTCAAAGTAAGTTAAGCATTTACAGCTCAGGCACGAAGACCAGATTTCAAAACCCCGGCACCAACATAAATTCTGAGCATGAAGGAATCCTTCAGTCCTGGTACCAAGAGGCAAAGACAAAAGATCCTTCAGGCAAGCTGGATGGTTAGACTAGCCAAATCAGTGAACTCTGGGTTCAGTAAGAGACCTTGACTCAGTAATTAAGTTGAGTGATCAAGGAAGACAGCAGATGTTAGTCTTGGATATATACAAATATATACACATATACAAAAGAATTTTAAATAAATGCTATTCTTTTCAACATTTTATTAATTGTGTGTGTCCATGCATGTGGAAGTCAGAAGGTAATTTGTGAGAGTTGGGTCTCTCCTTCCACCATGGTCCTGGGGATTGAACTCAGATCCTTGGGCTTGTTAAACAGACACCTTAATCCACTAAGCCATCTCTCAGTTCCCTCAAAAGCTATTCTTATGGGGTGCCTTTTACTGCAATGACACTTTTAGGTTTTAATGAGCCCATTCTTGACCATTCCTGGAACTCTGTACAACTTCATTATCTTGCTGGGACCCAATGTCAACAGATGACCTTACACCAGACATGATATATGCTTCTGTTCCTTTCTGCACACAATAGATATGGGGTGGATGCTGTTCTGACTGCAGAGCAGATTGTTGTAGAATAGAAGAGTAGGGCAGGCAATGGAGCAGGGACACTGAGTCAATGACAGGAGCAGCTGTCAACTCATTAAGGGTGCCCCATTAAAATCTGGGCCACATCAGGTCCAGCCATCTGTCATCTGAGAACCACAGCTGCATGCTGAGTCTTCAGCTCAAACAGTAGCAGCAGCAAAGCTGGCATATTCTCCCAGCACTGAGAAACACTAGTCTGACAGCTCAGTTGCTCTCTTTGAAGTCCTAATGATGAAATATCCTATTGGCCAAGCATGAAATAACATCAAAGAGAAAACAATAGGACTTAAATTTTTAAATCCATTGTGTGTGTGTGTTCATGTGTTCATTTGCACATGTGTGTACATATGAAGGTGTACATATATACCTGTGTATAAATCTGCATATGCATGTGTATGTAGATCTAGAAATCAACCTCAGGGTCATTCTTCAGGAGCCATCTATCTTGGGCTGGCTGTGCAGTGAGTCCTAGGGATCTGCCTGTTTCCACTTTCCGGTATTAGGATTACAAGCATACACCATCACACCTGGCATTTTATGTGGTGCTAGGGATTAAAGTTGGATCCTTGTGTTTCTGTGCCAAGCACTCTCCTGACTGAGTCATCTCCATAGCCCCAGGAGTAGATGTTTCAGTCTGGACAATCTCTTCTGTACTATGCTGTAAAAGAATAAGAGAGAGAACAAAATCATAGGTCTCTGGTGAAGTATTTCCCTGTGTCTTCCATTCCCTAAAGATCTTACTGTCTTTACTTGTTTACAGCAATGTCCTCTTCCCTCAATAAAGCTCCCCACCTGGGCATTCAGGATTGTTGACTATTCCATCCTTTCTAACCACACCAAAGATACATTCTGTCCCACCACTGAAGCACCTCAGATGCCACTCTTGAAGGGAAAGAGCAGATATTCACATATTCCCAAAAGAAGGAATTTTATCAATACACAAAGCTCAACAAAGCATCAATTAACACAGGAGACAAAGATAAAATTGCAAAATAGTTACAAAGATACAAAAAAGCTAAGGGGCAGCTTCCCAAAAGTGAAGAGAGACACAGATTTCCATGTGAAATCAGCATCTACCAAAGTGAAAATTTCAGGTTTCTTTGGAGAGCCAGTTGTGTCACATGATGGTTTTTCTTCTGAAAACTGTCTCATGAGAGGATGTTTTGCTGAGGCAGATACAAGGGAGAATGTTTTGCTGAGGACAGACATGGGATGTTTTTGTGGAAGCTGCCTGGAAAAGGGGCTTGTAATATTTTGCTGGAGAAGACACATGATATTTGGGAAGGGTAAAAGTATAACCTGACAGACAGTGGATGGCGTGGTAGCATTGGTTCGCCTTGCCACTCTTCTCTGGTCTTTGTTGGTCTTTGCTGACAATGCTGTGGAATTGGTTCGCATTGCCTCCTTCACTGAGGAATTTGTGTGACTTCATAGACAGAACTCACCAAAGAACTTCTTGTGAGATCCCAACAGCTTCTTGGCTCTTCAGAAGACCTGAGCAGAAGACTGATTTCCAGAGCCTTGCGGTTTCTTCTGGATGGAGCTGCCATTGTTGATTCATGAATGGTATTTGCAAGTGGATTGAGTGACTGCTGCTGATTTGTGTGAACTGAACTGCTGATAAGCCAGACAACATAGATTGGAATTGCTCCAAAGAACTATTTCTAAACAGGTCCACATCCCCCTTTGCCCAATTAACCTTTCCTTCCCACTACCTCTTGTGGGTGGTGAGCTAGAAGGGAGGCTAAAATCTAAGCCTATAATCTACATGAAAACTTTACCTAGAACCAAGATCTTTCCCATCCTATTCAACTACTCTCATTCCTTGTTATTTCAATTATATAGTGATGTATCTCCTGTCCTCGGTTTTTTCCTCTCTACTCTAAGACCTACAGTTTAGTTTCAACAAAGAAAGGAAGAGTTTGTCCTGGATCATGGTTTGATGGTACAGTACATAATAGTGAGGAAGTTGTAGTGAGGCTGCTGATCATACAGTACCTATAGTCAGGAAGTAGAGAAAAAGATAAATGCTGGTGTTCATCTTACCTCAGCCCAGTACCCCAGACCCTTAAGTGGTGCTGCTCACATTTAGGCTAGTGTATCCTCAATCTCTTTCACAGACAGGCACAAGAGGTCTGTCTCCTATGTGATTCTAGTTTCTGCCAAGTTAACAATCAATAGTAACCATCACAACTTCACATCATGTCAACTTGATACCCAAACACATTACTTTAAACCAAAATATTCCACCCCTGGCCCCCAGAGTCTCATTTACATGTCATAACACAAAATACACACAGTGTATCTCTAAAAGTTCCCATAGTCTTTAGCTATCCCAACACTGTCCAAAAGCCCCGAAAATCTCTTAAGGAGACTAAAGACAATCTCTGAACCATAAGCCCCTTTAAAAAGAGCTACATGCTTCCAATATATGATGGGACAGAATATCCCCATTACATATTAAACATAAGGAACAGAAGAAAAGAAAGGGAAAAACAGGCAAAACCAAGCCAGGAACCCTGTAGGAAAACCCAAATTGTGCAGCATTATATCCAGCATCTCAGACTTCTGATGGAATCATCTCAGCTCCAATAGGCTTGAGTAACCCCTTTGGCTCTGCCTCCTACAGCACAGAGCACCCATAGATCCCACTACAATATGTGTGTCATTTTGAATCCCTCTTGTTCACAATTCCCTCATAGTTTCCCTCTTCTCTCCAAGTGAATTCCTCAGTTACTATTGTTCACCACAGTCGTTACTTTTTTGTGTAGGAACAGAGCCAAGGTCATAGAAAGCACAGACATTTCTCAAATATTATTCAGGTGATTTGTCTCTTAAGGTGTTTCTGGATCCAGTTGACCTTCAAATCAGTAGTCTAAATAAAGAGAATGCTCGTTGAGACATCCCTCAGAGACTCATATGTTAGAGGCTGGTCTCCAATGCAGTCAGTGTCTAGAGACAAGACTGAGGTAGGCAAATACAGGAGATAGTTTATCCTGGAATCCTATTTTATTTTTGTTACACACACACACACACACACACTGCACAAATGCCCCTCTCTAAACAATGGGCCTAACTATCTCAGAACCCCTGTAACACTCCACCTGCATTGAGCAACACTACTCTCATTTCAAAAGAATAATGTTAAGTTTCCTTGTCTCCAATAGCAATCAAGCTTAAATACTTTCTATTCAAATAATATATTCCCAACATACCTAGGTAATAAGCAGAAGGGCTGATCTGACCTGAACTGGTTTAAAATTCACACATTAAAAACAAAACAAAAAACAAAAAAACAAAAACAAAACAAAACAGGACAAAAAAACAAAAACTGAGACCTTCAAAGGAAACTTTTAAGGAAAATCCCCTATTTTCCATCTTATGCCTATGCATAGTTGGGTATGCATGTGATTAAAGTCAGATGCATTGTGGGAAGTGATATATGTGTGGTGGGAAGAATGAATATATGATTTAATCAATTAAAATAGAGACTCACTCAAACTATGCTCCTTAGTAACCAGCTTCTTCTCTTGAAACGTACAGCTCACACACAGGGGCTCTTGAATACGCTCAGCCATGTGGCCACCAGCAAACTGAGTGTAGAACCCTCCAAAATCTTCACTGCTAAGTGCGCTGAATAAAGCTGTTCCTTCTTTTGCGAATCTGTATGATCCCTTATCTCTAGGTCTTTGAATAAGAGGCCATGCATTTGTCAGGGTTCTCTAGAGTCACAGAACTTACGGAATGTGTCTATATATTAAGAGAATTTATTGTAATGACTTATAGTCTGCAGTCCAACTAATCCAGCAATGGGCAGCTGTGAATAGGAAGTCCAAGAACCTAATAGTTTTTCTGTCTCACTAGGCTAGTTGTTTCAGCTGGTCTTCTGGATAAGCCGGAATCCTAAATAATTAGGTTCCAACAGATGTGCTAGCAAGAGTGAGTAAGTCTTCCTTCTTCCATTGTCCTTATGTAGGCTTCCAATGAAGGTATAGTCCAGATAAATACCACATCTGGATTTGGAACATGCTCTCTCCCAGGCTGGCCTTGAACTCAGAGATTTGCTTGCCTCTGTCTCCTGGGATTAAAGGTGTGAATTACCTTGCCTGGCCTAAGCTTTTCATGGTCAGTATGCCTCAAGATCTGGATCAAAAGCATGTGCCATCCTATGTCGAGACCCTGGTCAGAAGCCTGTCTCTTCCAGTCTCAATATCTGAATCACGGGTGTGCCCTCCATTTCTGGATTGTATTTCCAGATGTAGTCAAGATGACAACCAGGAGTAGCCATAACAGGCCAAGAACCGGGAAACGCTCAGTCCCACCTGCAACCAACAGTCCTTTGGGAAGAATTTGGCTTGTGAAGGTTCTCACTTCACCAATGGACTCCACAAATGGGTCCAGAATTAAATGAACTCCTAGGGGCAGGGTTAAGGAACATAGGGTCTGGTTGAAGGAAACAAGCTACTGGGGCATGCCATTGTCCCCAGGCTCTTCTTCTATGTCTGCCTCTCTTTACTTTCTGGCTGTCATGAGATGAAAAACATCAGTCCCACACACATGCCCAGCCATGATGCTTTGTCTCACCTCAGGCCAAAACCTTCCATGGAGTCCCATAAAACCATGAACCAAAATAAATCCTTCTTCCTTTAAAATGTTCTGTCAGGTATTTGTTACAGGGACAAAGATCTGGCTAGCCAATATGGTGGGTCTCATCCAACTAAATGGGACTGAAAGGTCTGGGTAATAAAGAACTTCTCCTGCAGGTTGCATAAGCTGGGATGTTAATCTTTCCTTTTCTTTAACCCTGAACTGAAAACGTTGGTTCCCTGGGAGTTACTGAGCCTGTCACTTTAAAAACGACACCACACATATCAGCTCTCCTGAATCTCCTGCTTACCAATGCAGGTCTGAGGACTTCTCAGCTTTCATAATCACAAGAGCCAGTTCTATGTTTTAAGGTGAGTATGTGTGTGCACACTCGTGCACACACACATACAAACATGTACATAATTATGAATGGGTACACTTCTAATTTGTAAAAGCATGCTTCTGTGTGTATGTACATAATTGCATGTGTGAGCATATGTGTATGTGTTTAAATGTGTGTATCTGCATGCATATTGTTATCTATTTGTCAAATGAGAATGACTACAAAAGATTTAATCCCTAATTACAAATAGGGGAATCACTGTAGCTGAGTTGGAATATCAGATATACAAGTAATTACAGCTTAAAAAAATGCAGCAAGGTAGCTTAGTGGGTAAGGACACTGCTATCAAGCCTGATAATATGAGTTCAATAGTTAGAATCTGTAAGTTTGCACTTCCTCCACAACACTGGGATGCCGGGTACCATCTCCTGTTTCTTCAGGCGAGACACAGTGAGATCTGGGATAGATGTCATGGTTCTCAAACTCCTGTGTACCCAGACACCACTGAAGACCTCAAGGAGTTGGGAACAGGGGTCTGAGGGACCACAATGAGCCAGGGACAGAGTTGGAATCTGGCTTGGCTCCCAGTGAGTGCCTGAAGTATGGAGGGGCTAGAAGAGGATCCTTCTATGGGAGACTTAGGTACAGCTCTGTCTGATGAAGGCCTCTCTGGGGCGATCCTTGTTGAAGGAGATAGTCCTTGCTTATCCAAACTATTTTATTTATGGTGGATGAGGATACATATGTCTTACTCAGAGTGAACCAGAGAGAAGGGATGCCTAGGAAGGGAAGCTTATTGGCTAAACACTCAAGACCTATCTAGATACCTCATTTGAATGGAGAACTCTTGCTTTTTCTGGTTGTGACTGGTTGTCACGGCCCTCTTGGTGAGGTATCATGGTCACATGTTCCAGGACAGGTGGTCTTGCCAGGAGCTGATTCTAACACCTACTGTTCTCATTTATGAGATTTACCAGGGGTGGGAGTGGGGGGAGTTGAATCTGCTTCGACTTTACCAATTCTTCGGTCTGGTGGCACGATTCCATCTGCCACACAAGGATCCATGTAGTAGGAGAGAATTGGCTCCTGAAGGTTGTCCTCTAACCTCCAAATACATGTCATGACATGTGCACACGTACACATATATACAATAAATGAACAAAATTTAAGCTTACAGCTTTTTCAAACATCCATAGTGTTATTTAGCTCTCCTTCTTCCTTCTCCCTCTGTATTACTTTCTCCCCCTCTAACCAAAGTCCTCCCATTTTCCCTTTCACAGGACCTGTGTCCTACTATACCCCTGTTTATATATATATATATATATATATATATATATATATATATATATACATCATACATACATAGATACATATGTCTATGCATGCCTTTCTCTGTGTGTAGTTTAAATAGAGTTATGCTACATGGAATGATCTTGCTCACCCCAAAAGCCACAGACTATCTACCAAGAATCATAGGCATGGGAAACTTCCCTTTGAGCTGTTCATCACTGAGTCCAAAAGACTCCCAGTACATTATAGATTATTTCATTGCCCATGGTTGCCTCCCCAGACCTGATGCTAACACCTCATTGCTGAAGTCATCACACTCTTTGAACATAGGACTTGGAGTAATAGATCTACAATTGACCTGGAAGCCTCCCCCCGAGGACTAATGATCATACTATTGAAAAGTATTATGCAACCTGTCAAGGGAGAAAAGCCATCAAGACTAGCTGTAAAGTCTGCAAACCACAACAATGACCAGACTGACAAGATATCCCCAATGGTGCACTAATGGTTCTATTATCATGGGAATGACCAATAGGTGTCTATTGATATAAAGACCCTTTAATAGGAGAGAATTCATGCATGGTACTACAACCCCAGCCAACCAACCATGGCTAGAGAGGTTATGTAGACTTGAGGGGAACTCACTACTGCCATTTTCTTAAACCAATATAATTAATATAATTATTATATGTAAGTACACTGTAGCTGTCTTTATACACAACAGAAGGGGGCATCATATCTCATTACAGATGGTTGTAAATCACCATGTAGTTGCTGGGATTTGAACTCAGGACCTTTCGAAGAGCAGTTAGTGCTCTTAAGCACTGAGCCATCTCTCTAGCCTCTAAATAGTCATTGTTATACCATAGACAAGTATAGTTCTCACTGCAAAAAGAAACTTCTCTTTGTAGCAGCTACCATGGAGATCCACAGCTGGTCAAAATGCAGAGAATAAGAGATCATAGTTACCCAGCCCCAGTTGTACATCCACAAACACAACCTTTACACCTAAGTCTCAGGGAATATCATGGAAGGAGGAAGAAAATAATTGTAATTACAGCCAGAGGATCAGAATGCTGGCTGTTAGTGTCTTCTAGACAAGACAAATACACTAAGTCCAAGAAATCTCAACATCATAGATGTCTAAATAACATCTACATAATGGCAACACAAGTCAATGCACTACCTCAAGTAGGAGGAATTTACAACATCCCAACCCTAGATAAAGAGCTACAAGAGATCAGTGGCTACTTAAAGAGGGATAATCAGTTTGTTCCCACAGTGAGCTCTCTGATAGGCTATCCAATCCCAAATGGTCAGCCATAAGCACGTGTGCATATGAGGCACACTAGATGGTTGTGTGGTGGTGGGAGAATAAAACATTAATAACTTTAGAATAAGAAGTCATGAACTTGAGAGGAAGTTTCAGGGGACACAGAAGAGGTAAGGGTGGAAATGATGTGAATATTGTACTCATGTATGAAATTCTCAAAAAATTTTTTGAAAAACAGCAAATCAACCCATCAATCAATCAATAAATTCACAGAAAACAAAAGTAAACAAATTGTGATTTTAAAATTTTAAAGAATTAAGGAGCAAGCTGGGCCTGATGGTTCATTGCCTATAACCTTGATGCTCACGAACCTGAGGCAAGAGCATCATGAGCCAGCCTGAGCTATGTAGTGAGTGCCAAGCCAGTCTGGGCTACACAGTAAAGCCCTGTCTCACAATAACGATATATTGACTCATTAGCAGCAAAGAGTTGAAGGCTGTTGTCCTCCAATAGGAGCCTAGTAGACAGCCCCTGCATAGTGCTGATTAAGGGCTGATGCGTATGCTTTAACAGTCAGCAGCATGCACAGCATGTTTGACATCCTCATCTATAAAGTAAGGAGCCCAGCCTGGATCTCAGGCTTGAGGTGAGTTGAAGGAACAGCCTCACACAGAGCCAAGATTTCCCTCAGACAACAGCTCTGGATCTGCTCCAACACAGAGATAAATTAGAGACAGAGGCCCCGAAGTTCAATGCCAATGAGAATAGCTGCAAT
The DNA here is from genome assembly GCF_008632895.1 of Mastomys coucha. Lineage (NCBI taxonomy): Eukaryota > Metazoa > Chordata > Mammalia > Rodentia > Muridae > Mastomys > Mastomys coucha. Next base: position 126,626,194 of record NW_022196905.1, on the reverse strand, counting down.
ATTTTTTAGTTGGAAATAGCCCACCAGGGCCATAAAAATCTCAATGAAGAAATCAAACCTAGAAGGTCTAGGTTTAAGCTATGTGACATCTCGGCAAAGTCTCCTAAAGAAGCTGGGGATAAAATACTGCCCCAAGTAAGTAAATGAGTTGTCTGGATATAAATGGTTGTCAGAAGAAAGAAGCTGAGAAGGCTAAGTTGTGATGCACATCATGGTCTGTAGAAAAAAAGAAGGAAACTGTGCCTGGTGGAAAAGGCCTAAAACCCCTGCTTTTTCAGAGGCTGAGTCAGGAGGAGGATGAGCTCAAGGCTTTCCTGCACTACAAAATGAGTTCAAGGACAGCCTGAGTAACAAAGTGAGATTTTTGGCATAAAACAAAAAGAGAAAGTTGGGTATGGAGTCCAGTGTGTAGAGCAAACGCTTAGAATTCAACAGTGAGCAGTAGAACACTTGCCCAGAATCTGACAGTGGAGAGAGACTCGGGACATGGCTCAGTGGTAGAGCCCCTGCCTAGAATCCCCCAGGGAGGGGCTGGGGGGTGTAGCTCGGTAGAGCACCTGCCTAGAGTCTCCCAGTGAGGGGCAAGGGGTGTGACTCAGTGATAGAGCTCTTGCTTAGCAGGTGCAAGACCCTGGGGTCAATCTTTAGTACTGGGGAGGGCCAAGGGAGCTTTAACTAGAGCTAGGATTGGCCTCTTCTGGGATGACAGCCAGATGGAGAGTTGAGTATCTGCTAATTACCCTAAAATGAAGCCATTAAGTGTCCTTCCCTATTCCACAGCATAACCGCAATACTCAAATGAGGTCAAGTTTACAGAAATGTCTTAGAGGACCATGAGCAGCTTCTCTGTGAAATAACAGCCATGCATAGAAGGAGTGTCGAATGTGATGTTTCAGGAATGTGCATCAGACGAGGTTCCTGAAGCAGTTTAACTGCTACTTGAGAAATAAGACTAGCTGACATCATCACTAGGTCTTGTTTTGCACACCTCCTGCATGAAGGTAAATCTTTCTTTCCCATCTATCTTGTCCATTCTAGCCTTGTGAAAATCAACCGCGCATCTGTCAAACTGAGCTCTAGTGCCAACAACTTACCTAGTTGGCAAAACAATTCTTAAGTTCCTGTTGACAGCTGCAACCGCTTGTCACTGATTACAAAAGTCATACATGTTTGAAATGACATATATTGAATGCTATTCATCACTGCTTACCGAAAAAAAATAAAAAGCTTAAAGATAAATTAAGAGTTCATTTAAATGAGTCACGAAAGCCCCTCAAATAGACTATTTCTTTAACTTTAGGTGCCTCGTTATGAATCAGTGTGACTTCGATACTGAAATAGATTACTACATTAAGAGAGTAAAATAATCATAGAGAAATGTGGGACTGAAGAGATGGCTCAGTGACTAGGAGTACTTGCTAATCTTAAGGAGAGCCTGAGATTGCTTCTTAGTGGCCATGTCAAGTGGTACACAACGATGTAGGTGCCTCTGTTTCTTTCTCGCTGCGTGGATAAAATACCTTGGCAGAAACAAAAGAAAGGTTGCAGGGCTTATTTGGCCAGCAGTTCCAGAGGGACACAGGTAATTGTGGTGACAACTTCAGTCAATGAAATCATGGCTTCTGGAGCAGGAGGTAGGCTGATCTCACACTATATCTGTACTCAGGAAGCAGAGAGTAAACAGGAAGTAAAGCTGACCTAACGCTTCAAGTCCCTCGCTCCGTGACCCACTTCCTCCAGCAACATTCTGTCTCTTAAAAGTTCCTCAAACTTCCCCCCAAAAATACTAACAGCTGGAGATCCAGTGTTAAAACTCATGGGTCTGTGGAGAACATTTCACATTCAAACTACTACAAATGGGCTTTTTAGCTTGTGTATGTGTAGAATATTTTAGTATACCCATGAAGCTAATGATAGGAGCTATTTCTAGGAAAAAGAAGTAAGAAATGAATGAATTAATGAATGAATGAATGAGAAATAAAATGGGTTTTGATTTTTGTCTCACAAGAATGCATTACCTTAAAAAACTTAAAATTGAGGACAGGAAAGATGGCTTAGTGGTTAAGAACACTGGGCGCTTTTCTAGCAACCTGGACTCAATTCCCAACACCCACCCATTGGCTCACAGCCATCTGTAATTCCAGTTCCAGGGGGTTCTGTCACTCACTTCTGGCCTCTGTGGACACTGCATGCATGTGGTACATAGACATACATGCAGGCAAAACACCTATGCACATAAAACAAAAATAAACTTCAAAAAGACCTTAAAATCAAAAATCAAAATAAAGACAATACAAAATACATTAGAAATGTTGTTATAGAAAGACCAAAATACAAAAAAAAAAGCATAGAAGAAATAAGTAAAATTCCATAGATTCAAACTAGAACTACCCAAATTTATTAATTAATTAATTTATTTATTTTATTTTATTTTTTGAAGGATGGAGGTTGAGATTGGATCTTGCTATGTAGCTCAGGCTGGCCTCAAACTCATTATCCTCCTGCCTCAGCCTCCCCAGAATTTGGATTACAGTTGTGCACCACTGCACCAACTTCAAAATTAGACTTATTTTTGAGACACGTAGTCAGGGCTGGCCTCAAACTTACTGTATAGCCAAGGATGCCCTTAAATTCCTGATCCCCTGCCTTTACTTACCTCTGGAGTGCTGGGATTACAGGTTTGTGGCACCATGCCAGGTCTCTCCAGTGCTAGGAACCTAATCTAGGGCAGTGTTCTAAGCTAGGAAAGTGTTCTACCATCTGAGCCATGCCCCCAGCCCAGTGTTAACCATCAATACTGCTTCATACATTTCTTCCAGTTGTTTTGTTTCCATAACAAAGATCACATAGGGTACAGACTTTTACAGTGTGACATGATATCGTACACACTTTCCCATTGCTGACATGTTAATGAAATAATATGTCAGCAGTTAATGACTCCAACACGTTTGTAGACATCGATCGTTGTCTCTGCTTCTGAACGTATCCTTGAGTCAAATTCACCAAAAATAGACTTAATGAGTCAAAGCATACTGTTTGATTCTTTTTTGGTTTTTGATACAGATTTCCATATTTACTCCCCAGATCCTATGTTAATTTATGCTTCTACCAACTGCATAGAAAATCAGTAGAGAGATATCTATATACTCATGATACTTCATGTGGCACTAGTTACAGTAGCCAAGACACAGAGTCTTGTAATAGGTGAATGGATATGGAAAGTGTGAAGTAGCTATGTAGGTGGGTTCATGCACGTGTGTGCCCACACACACAGAGAAAGAGAGAGAGAGAGAGAGAGAGAGAGAGAGAGAGAGAGAGAGAGAGAGAGAGAGAGAATATCCACCATTTGATTTCTCACCCACTGATAACTGCCACTCAAGTCCCCACAGTAAGTAGACAGCACCCTCCACCTTAAGGAGACCTATTTTCATTTTCAGCAGCCAATATTTAAAGAATTTATCTTGAGCCAAATACTGCTTTGTGATTTGCACGGGTTATATCCCATCAATCTTTCTCCAAAAAGCTTTCAAACACACCTTCCCCCAGGACTTCTATACTCCAAGCTGAGTAAATACATTGAACTTCCCTTTTATGAAATGATGCCACGTCTCCTCATTGCCCTGATTCTCTGGGTAACTAGCTGCTGTGTGTGCACAATTCTGTACCATCTCTTTTGAGAAAGGAACCTGTCTGCAGTTCCATTACTGTGGGCCTGCTCAAGCTTGGTTACATGACTTCCACACAGAATTTCAAAAGGCGCCTGTAGAGTTCCCCTCAGACAACTTGCTCTTCTTCTGTGAGAAGTCAAACCTTTTCCAGTATGGAGGTTACTCCATCATCAGGGTTTCCAGAATAATAAGGCACATGGAACAGAAATCTTGTATTTGTTAGCTTTAAATCACCATGACCAAATTTCTGACAGAAGCAACTTAAGGGAGGAAGAATTTATTGGAGCTCATGGTTACAGTGGTGTCCATTCAACATGACAGAGAGGGAAGGGCAGAGCAGGATGGTCCACAGAATGGCAGATGAAATGCAGAGAGAAAGGGGAATAGGAAGAGACCAGAGCAAGATGCGGCTTTAAGAGCTTCCCAGTGACCCACCCCTCCAACAAGTTACTGCCTCCCACTCCTCAATGTCTCTTAATAATGCCGTTTTATTATGACTCCACCGAGGGATTGATCCAAAGACTAGTCAGAGCTTTTAAGATCCTATAGCCCCTAGAAACATCATCACAGGCATGCCCAGCCTAATCCCCTGGGTGTCCCTTAATCCAGTCAAGTTAACAAGCAAGAATAACCACAACTACAGACCCGCAACAGTAGTCCACCTAAAGCAGGAATGGGAAACCACTGTTCTGGGACTCGATGAGGTTGGCTCATTCAGCTGGGTGTGGTGGTGACATGTACTAGTCGTCACAGCACAGGAGGGTCCCTGGAGCTCACTGGCCAGCCAGGCTAGCCAATTTGGTAAATTCCAGGCCACTGAGAGTCTGCCTTTAAGAAAGAGTGGACAACTCCTGAGCAATGACGTCTAACTTGCACACTCACACATCCATTCTCTCTTCTCTCTCTCTGTCTCTCTGTCTCTCTCTATCTTTCTCATAATACACATTAATATATACATATACCCATACATTCATAGCCATATACATATGCATGCTGTACACACAACTACAAACATATACAAATACACATATACACCATACACACAAATATATGTGTACACACATACATCAATATACACACATACTCATCCATACACACATATGTAAACCAGGCTGGCATTGAACTTACAGAGCCCACCTGTCTCTGACTCCTGAGTACTGGGGTTTAAAGCACATATGCCTCATGCCCAGCCACACAAGGACCTTAACGACAGCAAAGGCCATGCTCTGTGCCCCCAAAACTCAGCGAGGTAAAGCCGTCATAGTGACACAAGTCTTGTAATTCCAGGATTGGAAAGTCAGTGGCCAGAAAGTCTACCCTACTTGGTGAATTCTAGGCCAGTTTACTGTCTCAAAAAGAAGGTGGACCATGCCTGAGGAATGAAAACTAAGGTTGTCCTCTGGCTTCTGTGTGTAGAGATGTATAGACTGCACATGCACACACACAAAAAAGTTCAAGGTTATCCTCAGCTACATAGTAAGTTCAAAGCCAAGCTGGTATATTTGAAACCATATGCGAAAGAAAGAAGAGAGAGAGGAAGAGAGGAAGGGAGGGAGGGAGGGAGGGAGGGAGGGAGGGAGGGAGGGAGGGAGGGAGGGAGGGAGGGAGGGAGGGAAGGAGAAAAGAAGAGAAGGGACAGAAAGGAGAGAGGGAGAGAAGCAGAGGGCACACTCCAACACTTTTTAGCTCTCTCTTTAAACAGAGAAGCAGATATCCATGAACTCAGCACCATGACATCTTCTGGAATTCTCTTTTTTGTATCACCACCATCGCTGCCATTAATAGATGTTTACCTGGCATCCAGCTTAGGAGAAACGCTATGCCAGGCTCGCTTGCCCCAGTTAACACTGCAGCAATAGGCTTGCTCTAATTAGCCCTCGGCATGGTGTAAGATGAAATAAACTGAAAGGCATCTGGCTCCCCGGTCAGGTGGCTCTTACTCGATGCCTACAGCTTTCACAGGTTTGCACAGCAGCCAGCTGCCTCAGAATGTAGCGGGAACCGAGAACATGATATTCCCGTCCCTCTGTTTCATTATCACCAGCGAGGGTGTCCACATTAAAGGATCGGTGTGAAATGGACAATTCACACTTCTTCCCGTTTCGCAACAGTGTCCGTCCCTGCTGTTGCCGAGGCTGCTGGGCCTGTTGCAGCTCCACAGCGCTTCCCATAACAGGAGGAAAGGTCTCTATCAGCGGGAAGCACGTGCAGACAAACAGGCAGCTGCTCAGATGTGTGCACTTTCCCTGGGCCTCATTCCTCGCGTGGTTTAAGGATGTCTCCAGAAGGTCCAAGTGTTTAGAACAGCTGTCCTCAACCTGTGGGTAGCAATGAATAACCTTTTCACGGGGGTCACATTATCAGAAGTCCTGCATAACAAATCTACATTAAGATTCATTTTTAGTTTAATTTTTATTTTTATTTGTTTTGTTTTATTCATCTATTTTTTTTTTGGAAGAGTTTCTCTGTGTATCCCTGGCTGTCCTGGAACTATGCAGACCAAGCGGGCCTTGAACTCACAAAGAACGTCCTGCTTCTGCCTCCCAAGTGCTGGGATTGAAGTCACTGCTCAGCTATATTTTGATTCATAACAGTAGCAGAAGTACAGCTATGAAGTAGCTACAGAAATAATTTTATGGTGGTGGGGAGGTCACCACAACATGAAGAACTATGTTAAAAGGTCACAGTAGTAAGGAAAAGTTGAGAGACACTGGTTTAAAAACTTGGTTTCTGATGGGGCAGTGTTTGAGAGAAGGCAGAACCGTAAAGACCTGGGGACAGTCTAGAGCATGGCTTGGCTATAGAACTCCTGCCTAGAATCCCCCAGTAAGAGTTGGGGTGTGGCTCAGCAGTAACATGGTTGTCTAGCAATACACAAGTACTTAGATTTCACCCAGCACCCCACCCCCAAAAGAGTAACATGGGAGATCTCTAGGTCATTCTAGGACCTCAGAAAAAGTTAACATTGGTCTCCATAACAATTCTCCTGAGAGAAAGTCCATGCAAACGAAAAAGCCTGGTCAATCGCAGACTTGCAGCCATCAGACTTCAGACTTTATATAATACCTAACCTCAAGTATGCTGTTATCAAAATGAAAGTGAACTGAGAAGCAGGGAACATGACAAGAGAGAGAAAAGACACATTTGAGGAAGGTCTTTTTGCCGTCAATGAGGCGACTAAATTGCTTGAATGGTGTAAGACCAGTCATCTAGCGGCATCTTTCTTCTCCAATTTTCCCATTGTCAGGCACACTCTTTCCAGAATGGAGTGGCATGGGGCCCTTCCAGGACTTGCTTATGAAACTTGCCACCTTCGGACATAGTGCACTTAAGGACAGAGAAGGCCTTCCACTACCCTAGCCCAGCCAGCCAGCTGGCAGCCCCTTATGAAGACTTAACTCCTCTGGCTAGTCTCGCCTTAAATTGGAGAGAATCCCAGGTACCCTGTATCCTTATTCTGAGCCATCCATCTTCAGTTGATCCAAATCCAGTGGCCTGGTTTGCAGTGCTGAATTCTTTCCTATTGTCTATGCCTTAGCTTCTAGTCATCAGACCCTGTTTGCATAATCTATTTCCCAGTGGTAACCATTTCCTCCAAGGCAGAGACCTATCACACTTTTCTAGCGCTCTCTCTCTCTCTCTCTCTCTC
>NW_022196905.1:126594673-126618867 GCF_008632895.1 Mastomys coucha | reverse complement strand
TCTCTCTCTCTCTCTCTCTCTCTCTCTCTCTCTCTTTCTCCTGTCTCCTATGGCAAAATCCCTGCTCCAACTGAGCCTGGTATCCTCCTTTACCAACAGTCATCGCTCCTTGTCTGATGACTTCATCTCAGACAGTTCCTACCTCCTGTCAATCGTTACTTTCTTTGATCACGTTGTGGAGGACAGAGTGTTTCAATATGGAGGTACTAGCCGTAAAACAACACATCCCCCTTCCCTATGTCCATCTAACACTTTAGCCCAGTGGTTCTCAACCTTCCTAGTGCTGTGACCCTTTAATTCACTTCTTCATGTTGTGGCGGCCTCCAGCTATAAAATTGTTCTCATTGCTACTTCATAACTGAGATCTTGCTACTGTTCCGAGTCATAATGTCCAATGTGCAGAATATCAGATACGCTACTCCTGTGAGAGGGTCATTCGATCACCCGCATGTGGAGAACTACTGTTCCAGGCCTTTGTATCAAGGACCATATAGATAACAACTTAGTCTCTGTATCCATAAGAACTGTTCTTCACTGAGAGACCACCAGAGAAGAGCTGTTGAGTGAAGCCCTGCTCCAGCTATGGTGATATGGTGTTCACAGCTGGGTGAGGAGATGGAGAAACTTGGAAGACTCAAATATCCCAAGAGACTCACTCTTGATTTTCAAAAAAAAAACAAAATGCATCCTTGCTTCACAAAGCCTCTACCTGTCTGTGGTACCCTGGGATGTCACAGTGGCATGGGAATAGGGTCCCCAATCTGAGTGGACTATCTCCTTCAAGCAGTGTCTCCAGATGGAACCTCTGCTTGTGGAGACTGGGATTTCTCCTACTTAGCAGCAGCAGAGGACATAACTACACAGCCAGACTCCAGAAGAGGGGAAACCACCTCTCACTGCACTCCTGTGGTTATCTCCTATCATCTCCCCCCTTTTCCATCTCTCTTTCCTTCCTTCCCAACCCCCGCCCCCAAATCTGGGGATGACATGAACTAAGAGATCTGCCTCCTGACAAGCTCTCCAGCTCAGACTTTCAAGTCTGAAAGGCTGGCTCTCTTGCCTTCTGAACATGACACCTGCTCTCTCCCCAGCCCTTTATTTCCCATAGGACTCAACTTGAGAAGGGTGGCATTTCAGTGGCAGGTATGATTTAAATGCTGTGACAACCAGCGTTTTTCTTCATTTCTGTCCTGTCTATGTTCTGATTGCAATTTTATGACATGTCAGAGGTCTCCCAGAAAGCACCAAAAGTTTACTATTTACCATTTATACTTAAAGTTATAAAATTACAGCAGGAGTCCTTGATTCTAAAATATTACCTGGTACATTGATGCCACTGCTGGTTAGGAAGGCTGACCTAAAATATGTAACTGTCTCCCTGCCTCAGTATCTTAAGTCCTGGATTAGTTGTGTGCCATCAACCCCATTTGAATTTATACCCCTCCTCTGTGTGTGTGTGTGTGTGTGTGTGTGTGTGTGTGTGTGCGCACGCGTGCACTCACGCATGTCACATGCCACAACACATATGTGCGGATCAAAGGACAACCTCAAATATCACTCTTCACCCTCTGCCTTGTGATTTATCTTGTTCACCACTGTGTATATCATGATACCTGGCTCATGAGTTTCTTGGGAATTCTCCCATCTCATCATAGGAATTACATACATATGCAACTGTATGTGGCTTTTCACGAATTCCAGAGATTTGAACTGAGATCATCACACTTGCACAGCAAACATTTTTAACCACAGACTGATTTTCCCAGCCCTTTGAATTTTACTTTTAGTAAACAAATCACCCTGGATTTATAAAATGAAAAGTGCCATTTCAGTACATTGTATATGTCATACATATTCAAACATTATGTAATCAGTATACATTGATTTATTATTACATCAATACATACTGTGGAATGAACAAACCAGACTAACTGGCATGACTGGTACTTCAAATGTTTATCATATTTTCATGATGAAAGCATTTAAATCTTTTAGCTAGTCTTGAGGGGTTGCAGAGATAGCTCCGTTGTTAAATATGTAACCTCATAAGCATAAGGAGTTGGGCTTTCACACCCAGAACCCATTTCAAAAGCCAGGCTGAAGAAGTAGCTCGGTGATAAAGAGCACTGGCTGCTCCTCTACAGGACCTAGGTTCAACTCACAGTACCCACACAGTAGCTCACAACCGCCTATAACTCCAGTTCCAGGGATCCAATGGCAGCAGGCCTGCATGTGATGCACACATACATGCAGACAGGCAAATACTCATACACATAAGATAAGTAACTCTTTTTAAAAACCCAGGCAATAAGATTGCAAATGGGAAGCAAAGATAGGTAGATCTCTGAAGACATGCTGCTCAGCTAGCCTAGCCCACCTAGTACCATGCAAATAAGGGGACTCCTCTAAAAATTAAACAAGCAAACAAACAAAAAACACAGACAACTCCAGAGAACTGACAATTGTCCTCTAACCTCTGCATGCACATTGAATGCACACATGCATCTCACACAAGCAAACCAGATAAACAGAAAAAAGCATGCAAATCCTATAGCTGTTCTGATCTATGTCAATGATACTAATATCTATAGATACCACACTACATAGTTAAATTGTATCTACTGTGTATATAAAGTTTTGTACCTGTGGTGGCGAGTTTTAACTGGCAACTTGGCACAATATAGAGTCACCTAGGAGTAGAATATCATTGAGGGACTTTCTGGATAATGTTGACCTGTGGTCACATCTGTATGAGACTGCCTTGATTACATCAATTGTGGTGGGAAGAGCTTGCATCAAAGTGGCTAGCTCAATTTAGTGGGAAAAGGGGAGAGGGACAAGTGATAGCAGGTTCTTATCTACTATTGTCCTCAGAGTGCAGATACAGTGTAACCAGTTCCCGGGCAGCTGGAGTCTAGCTCCTGCTCATGTGACTTCTCTACATTGATGGACTATAACTGGTAGCTCTGGGATCCTGAGCTAAAGATCAGTACTTTCTCCCTAAATTGCTTTTGTCATAATATTTTATCAAAGCAACAGGAAACTATGACTGTTCCCATTAGTTTACATGTTCCCGTCTCCATTAAACATCCCTTTTAGCTGGGCACGCCTTTAATCCCAGTATGTGGGAGGCAGAGGCAGGTGGATTTCTGAGTTTGAGGCCAGCCTGATCTACTGAGTGAGTTCCAGGACAGCCAGTGCTATACAGAGAAACCCTGTCTCGAAACCACCCCCCCCCCAAAAAAATCCCTTTTAACCTGAATTAATGCCTAATCCACATACAACGGAGCTGGTTTGCATAAAAGAATACCTAATATGCACATAATAATACACACTCTGCCTACAGTGATAGAGACATATTAGGCTACAACGAATACGAGAACAGCAGATAGCACAGATCAACAACAGCTGCAGACTGTTGTGGGAATCTGAGCATTGCTTCAACCCACGCATTATTCAAAGTTTGATTTTTCTTTTTTCTTTAAGATTTATTTTGAGTGTATGTCCATGTGTGTATGTGTGTGCACGCGCACACACACACATGCTTACAGGTACCCACAGAGGCCAGAAATGGCGACAAACCCTGGTGAGCTCAAGTTACATTTGTGAAACATCACATCTGCGTACTGGGAACTAAACGCTGGTCCTCTGCAAGAGTAGGAAGAGCTCTTAACGGCTAAGCCACCCATCCATTCGCTAAAGTTCAATTTTTCTTCCATTCTTCTCTCTACACCCCCTCCTCCAAGGGGGAAAAAAATTATGAGAAGACATGAGTGTATTGTCTCCCAAATAAAAGTGAAGTGACAGCACTTTCAATGAAAGGCTCCGCATGATTGGAATTAAATGTCAAATACGATTTTCTGTTGGCAATTCAAAGTGTCTGTGTCAAAACCCAGACTGACGGTGTGGTTGCAGATTAGTGTCTGTGTGAATGGTGGCATCGCACTGTGGGGAAGGTTTACGATTCAGTAGATTAACACAGCTCTCTCTTCACGCTACCACTTAGGAGCTAATTTGTTCAAGATAGAGACGATTAAATTGTGGCTGCCCACAAGCAGGGGTTCCCCTATCCCCTGAAGTCACCCATCCCCTATGGTGCTGCTCTGATGATGTACCCTGCCCTACTGAGGGGCTGAGGGGGTGGGGTAGATGTCGGCCATCATAACTGGGTGACAGGCAGGAGGGCTGAGCTGAACACAGCTCTTGGCAGCCCAGCTGTCAGTAGCTACCAGCGATGCCTACTTGCCATGTCTCTGGGAAAAAAAAAATGGAGTTCTTATTGATCTGCCTGATATGAAATGGCCTTCCAGGCTGGAGATTTTATTCATTTCAACTTTCCACATGGGATGGAAGGGGGAGGAGTGGCAGCCGCCTGGCAGGTCACTGAATCATGTATTCCACCTCCAGGTTTCTTCTATATCGAGAGAAAATAATGGCAACCAGGATCTGGAGAGTTTTAGAAATTTGCCTGCTCACAGAACACAAAAGGTAGGAAGAGAATACTTCATGCCATATAATTGTCACAACATGGCCATGTGGATGATATTACAAAACTCCAATGTTCTGTCTGATGCAAAAAGTGACTTTGATATGCCGCTGGGACAACGTTAACACCATTAAGAAACTTTGGGCTGATGATGTAACTCAGAAGGGAAGCATTCACCTGAGATCAGAAGGAGGAGCTAAGAGTGTGGCTCAGTGGTAGAGCCCCTGCCTAGAATCCCCCAGTGAGGGCTGGGGCGTGGCTCAGTGGTAGAGCCCCTGCCTAGAATCCCCCAGTGAGAGGCTAGGGGCGTGGCTCAGTGGTAGAGCCCCTGCCTAGAATCCCCCAATGAGAGGCTAATGTGTGTGGGTCAGAGATAGAACACCTGCTTAGTATGTGCAAGACCCTTGATTCCATCCCCACTGCTGAAAAAGGGTAAGGGTAGGGAGTGTTGATGAATTTGCAGCTTCCACAATGAGTTCACAGCAGATATATGTAGAGCTAAGTCTCCTAATTCCTGGTTTTCTGAGGGTTTTCTACCTCAGATTGTGGTGCTTAATCTGGCAGACACTGTTCTTTCTTCCCTCGGGCAGCGACTTGTCCTCCACGTCTGGGGACAGAAGTAAAACAAAGAAAGCAGCCTGTTCAGTGTGGCATTTCTGTATTTCAAGTGAGGATGCAGGAAGTTCACAAGACAATGTTCCAGCTGCGATTTGGAATGTTGACTCTGTTCTGTGTGAACCCTGACATCCAAATGCATTCATGAGGTGCCATTTTCAACTCTCCTGCCAGTCTCCATCCTCGTCTGTATCAGAATCTTAATGTCCGCTTTCCTGTTTGAGTTATGGTAATTTATTGTAATGGTGTATTCTGACCTTTTCAGTATTTTGTATTTTTATTGGATAGCTGTTTCACCTCTTCCCTGGGGGGTTAAGCCGGGTTGAAAACAAGAGAGAGTGGCAAGACCAACCAATCAAAATACAGAATATTAAAAAGGTCAACACACAAGAGCAAACTGCTAATTTGGAAAACACAAATATAAGAGGGATGAGAATTCTGAAGAGCCTGGTGGTCACAGAGAAAGAAAGTGGGTATTGAGATAAAGGCTGGGGACATTTCCACTCACTACACAAAGGCCAGGTACGATGGATGGCATACACACACACATGCCATTCCAGCTCTCAGGATGCAGAGGCAGGAAGGAGAATCAAAAGTTCAAGGTTATACTAGACTACATAGGAATTTGGGTGCCAGTCTGGACTACGTGAGATCCTATCTCAAGAAAAAATAAAAGAAAATCAATTCACAGCACACAGCTTACATCAGCCACTAAACAGAAACTCACCTGTCATGAGAATTCCAAGAAAGGTAGTTAATGCAAGCACCAGAATATGAGGCCTAAACTATACCATTCCTGTTTCCATCAGATGGTTGCTTGCAGCACAGAAAAGCAGTGAACCTATGAAGTCCCAACTCAGAGATGCTAGGCACTTTGAGTGTAATGTAATATCATCAGAAGATGCAATAGGAACTTCTATCCATAGGTAGATGAGCATCTTGGGAGTCTAGAACTGATACCTCTCTTTCACTCTCTGTCTCTCTGTCTCTCTGTCACTCTCTGCCTCTCTCTGCCTCTCTGTCTCTCTCTGTCTCTCTGTCACTCTCTGCCTCTCTCTGTCTCTCTGTCTCTCTCTGTCTCTATGTCTGTCTGTCTGTCTCTGTGTGTGTGTGTGTGTGTGTATATATATGTGTGTGTGTGTGTGCGCGCGCATGTGCGTGTGCGTGCGTGCGTGTGTGTGTCCCTCCAGGAAGGGAACTCCCTATTCATTCTTTTCAATTGAACTCTATGAGTCAAAATATGAAAACTAAGCATATTTTGGGTCACATATGATGGTACAAACCTGTACTGAAGAAATTGAGATAGGAAGATAGTGAAATTAAGTCTAGCCTGGGCAACATAGGGAGACCTAGCCTCAATAGGAAGGAACAGAGATAGCATATCTTAACAATAAAGGTTGGAAAAACATTTTTAAAACGTGGAAGCACTCGGTGTGGGCCTTGCCTGTTTTGTTTTGTTTGTTTTTTGTTTGTTTGTTTGTTTTTTACTGAAGGTTAGAGCAATCAACATATTGAATGAGCTATGGAGAACCAATGTTTACCCATGGAAATGTACCTGGATTGTCTGGCTGTCTATGTTTTCAATATGGGGGAGTCTACTCAGGCATTCAACCACTGAACTATGATCCCAGCCCTTTTTACAAAAATCACAATTATGAACTCTAGATGTCTCAGATAATGAAACAGAACTTTTCAATATAAAATGCTCCATAGCAGACATATAAATGATATTAAAGTATACTCACCTATTGGCACTTTCAAGTCAGAATCTAGTCAGTAGTACTCCAAGTAAGTATATCAGAGGCAAGAATTTGATTTTAGAAAAATTATGCACATTCTAAATTATGGCTCTTTAAAAAGAGTTAATATATAATATACTCATTACACTATTAAGTAAAACGAAAGCTTCTAAAAGACCATGTAGCACATGACCTCTGATTTAAAAAAAAAAAATTATCGCTCACCAAGAACTACATAAACATTTTTTACTTTTACTGAATGTGGTCCACACCCCAGCCCCTCACTGGGGGATTCTAGGCAGGGGCTCTTCCACTGAGCCATGGCCACAACCCCTCACTAAAGGATTCTAGGCAAATGTTCTGCCACTGAGCTATGCCCTCCCACCTCTCACTGAGGGATTCTACGCAGGTCCTCTACCACTGAGCCACATACCCATCCCCAAGAACTGTATTTTGCACTTCATGTGCATTCACTTAATTCTGTTTTTTTTTTAATTTAACTTTATTTATTTATTTGTTTTGGTTTTTTCGAGACAGGGTTTCTCTGTATAGCCCTGGCTGTCCTGGAACTCACTGAGTTCGAGACCAGGCTGGCCTCGAACTCAGAAATCCGCGTGCCTCTGCCTCCCAAGTGCTGGGATTAAAGGCATGCGCCACCACTGCCCGGCCATTCACTTAATTCTTATCACCCAGAGAGAGACTCATCCACACCTTCATACTATGAAAGCTTGTATTTGAAATAAGTAGAACATAACGACCTGCCTGGAGATAAACATCTAATTAGTGTTACCTTCAAATAACCATGGTCAAATATCTCTGGGTCTAGGCTCATATTTGTAGCCAACTGTGCTACAATGTACTTGACAGGCATTCATAAGTGTTCTTTTGCAGCTGGAACAAGAATCGGGAACTGGCAAGGATCCTTCAGATAAAGGCTTCAGCGTGACTCGTAAGAGCCACCACATTAAACATGCACGTTGTGGCATATATGTGTAACCCTAAAACCAGAGTGATGAAAACAAGCAGGTCCTCCTAACCTTCTTGTCAGCAAGTCAGTGACCTCTATTCTCAACGAAATACCCAATCTCAAGAAGGAATGTGAGCATTGGTAGAAGAAGACACCTACCATGGAGCTGTGGGCTCTCTACACGTGGGCACAACCATGTACCCGCAGGCCCATCTGCACTGTCACGCCCTCCTCTAATTGCTTTCCATTCACTTGGCTTTGCTGCGAGTTTCAAGTCTTCGTAATCCTGAAAGGTGAGGACATTATCTCAGCAGGATGGCTTTGTCTGCTGTCATCTGAAATATTACCTATGCCATGCTTTGAGTGTCCATTCCCTGATAGATGGCTCTATTTTGAACAGGTTTGGAGCCCATAAGGAGTGGAATTAAGCTAGAAGACATAGTTCCCTGGGGAGAAGATATTTCAGACCTTCCAGCTACCCACTTTCTAGTTTTAGGGTATTTGGTTATCCATTTCTGGTTGCCTAGGGCTCCTGTACACAGATACATAAAACCATACACAGACACAGAAATAAAAATAAAATATTTTAAACATAGGAATGAAATGTATGTCTAGTCAGCTTTAGTCCCAGAAACATGACTAGTCTTTTGTACACACTCCAAGCAAGAGATACTATGTGATGCTCATTGAGGGAAGGTGGTTTCTGAGTGAGAGATGAGATGTAGTTAGTCACCACAGTGCGTATTATAGCTTAAGCTCTGGGTTCCCCTATGAGAAAAGCCATTCTTCTTTTTCAATATATGCCTGACTTTTTGTTCTCTCCCAGGCGATCATCTGATCATTTCCATTTATTTCAAAAGACGTTTTATCCACCTCGAGGTTTTTACCTGCTAGAACCTGGGGCTGCTGTGTTACAACATCCACGAAATTACGCATAGGGATGGCAAGCCTCTTGTCCTCACACAGAAGTAGCTTAAAATACCATATTCCCTTTTGTAGACGTTGGTTAAACTATCATCAAAACCAAGATGAAAATCAAGAATCTTCCCTCTCTGGTGGTTCATGGCGGCTTCCCTCTTTTGTTCCAGGCTAAATCGCATGTGATTATTATTTCTTTGACTTGGCTCCTCTGTGTAACAGTTCATCAAATCAGCTTTTGTTCTAGAAATTTATTTTGTCAGCTAATTGGTCCTCCTAGGCTCAGAGGTACTAAGCTGCCCACCAAAGGGCCTTTTTCTTTATATTAATACAGCACCTTTCTCTAGAGAGGGCTTAGCATTTGCAAATAGCAACGGATTATTCACGGAAGGTATTTTTGCAGAATTTGAAAGTTGAAAATCATAAAAGAAATAAAATAAAATAGAGTTTACAATGGTTTCTTAGATAATTATTGTCCAGAAAGAACGGATACCTAGTTGATATTCTAATTCTGAACTGACCAATCAAGAGCTCCTGTTCCAGGAGTGTTCATCAAAAGTGTGTTGAGGAAGATAACTAGGATTGATTGGGAATCAGGGTCCGTAAGTGCTAGCTGTGCAAGCTTGAGGCTCCATTTCCAAAGAGCTCTGAGTGTGGGAGTTTATGCTTGTTATTATAGACAGAGCTAGGAGTCAGGATCACTTGGCTGTGGTCAGTAAACCCTGGGGGAAAGTGAGATAAACTGCCTCAAAAATCAAGGTGGGGACGTGTTGAAGAAAGATGCTACAGGTGGCTCTGTCCTCCATGTGCCTCCATGTATATGTGTGCATGTGCATGCACACAGAGAGAGATACAGAGAGATAGAGAATAGACAGAGCGTCTAATCTATATGGGCAAATTGTTCCACAGTTAGGACCAATCAAGAAAACACACAGGCATTTGTTGTATGTAGAGAACAAATCCCTGGCTTTCTTCAACATTGAATTAATCCTTCCAAGGCTATCTATCTATTTATCTGTCTGTCTACCTACCTATCTATCATACACACACACACACACACACACACACACACATATACATATATGTATGTATCTTTATTACTATTTCTATACCTATTTTTATTTCCTCTTATTTGACTGTTGGCTCACAGTGAACTTGTCCTAAATGAATCCTGCTGCTATTATACATTATATTGTTCTTACTGTTTGCACCTTCTCTGGGAAACTAAATCTTGTACCTGGCACATCCAACCTGGAGCCCATAGGCCACATACATCCTGGAATAGCCATGAACACAGTCCAACACATTCGTAGGGCACAGCATCATATTGCAATGTCAGATGGTTGGGTCTCTGAGTGAGCACTTGATAGGAGGGTTATTTCTTGTGCTCACAAGCCTTGATTCCCAGAGCCCCAAATCAGGGCCTAAATGTGATAGGAAATCAATCCTTTCTTATTTTATCTGTTTACTGTGTATCCTATTTAGCTTTGACTTTCAATTTGACATAGCTTAGAGTCATCTGAAAGAGGAATTTCCCAGATACGATTGTCCTGCATGTTTGTGTCTTGATTATTGATTGATATAAATGGCCCAGCCCACTGTGAAGAAGCTGTCTTTGGGTGGAGGTCCTTAGCTTTGTAAATAGCTTAGCTGAGTATAAATAGGAGCCCACAAGTGAGACAGATAGTGGAATCCCTTCATGGTTTCCGCTTCAACTCTCTGCCTGAGTTTCTACCCTGACTTCCTTCTGTGATGGACTCATAACCTATAAGTTGAAATAAACCCTTCCCTCCCCTGCATTGCTCTTGGTCAGAGTGCTGTATCGCAGCAACAAAAAGGAAACTAGAGCAGTGGGCTATTAATAAATTATTAAGGGCATACTTCCTGAAGCTCTCAGGGCCCAGAACAACTATTTGTTGCAATAGCATCTCATCTACACTGCACGACGTCTGCCTGAACCACGACCTGCTTTGTTCCTTCCCACTTTTTTTATCTTCAGCAGTGTCCTTCCTTCCCTCCCTTCCAAGAAGTATTAATAATCTCCTTGTCTTTGAAATTGCTCCTTAAAAAATAATCCCTGGTAGACATAATAGAAATGTTAATATGAAACTTGATAACAACGGTGCCAGATTAATGGGACAGACAAGAAAGAATCACAATACCAGAGATGGGATTATAGAAGAGAAGACATCTTAATGTTCTTGCTTATCCCAGAGATGAGTGGCTCAGCCTGGTCCTTTCTTACCTAACGATGGAGGATCACTGGTCATCCGGGGGGAAAGAGGGTGGTTAAAGAAGTATTTGGGTTTTAGTTTTTTTGAAACAGCATCTCACTAAGTTGCCCAGGCAAGCCTTAAACTTGTGATCCTCCTGCCTCAGCCTCCAGAATAGCTGGGATGGTGAGCCAATACCACAAGGCTAAGGCGATCACTGGATGTCCGTAAGTCTCGTTAACATATGAACGACACTGAAAGCGGCGACAGAATGATATGATTGCTGGCTGTCTTTAACTGTCAGTTAGATTGTAATAGTTACTTTTCTGTTGCTGTTGATAAAACACCACGACCAAATCAACTTATAAAGGATGATTTGTGCTTACAGTTCCTGAGGTATATAAGACTGAGGAGATGTAGCAGTTAAGTAGTAAGCAGCAAGCCCCAAGTATAGTAGCTAAGAGCTCACGTCTTAACCACGAGCATGAAACAGAGCAGGCACAAGATGGAAACTGTACAAGGTTTTTAACCCTCAGAACCCCCGATGTCGCGATGCACTTCCTCTAGCAAGCCCATACCTCCTAAACCTTCCTGAACAGTAGTACCAAAGTAGGGACCAAGTATGCAAACGTCTGAGCCTCTAGGGAGATTCTTATCCAAAGACTCCATTTACACACAGAGTCACTTGAGAAGGAAGCCTGCATGAGGGATGTTTAGGTCAGGCTGGCCCGTGGGTACGTCTGTGGTAGATCGACTTGATTGTTAGTTAATTGATGTAGGAGGACACAGCCCACTTTGGTTACCTCCATTCCCTAGGTAAGTGGCCCTAAAATTGTCTGAATAGTAGAGAAAGCAAGCTGAGCACTAGGTGTGCATTTGCTCGCATCTCTGCTCCTAACTGTGGGTGTGAGATGGTTGTCTCGAGCTCTTGCCTCTGAGGCATTATAATTCAGAGAAGCAGCATTCAGTACTAAACAGTCAGATGATGTAAGAATAATATTAAAGATACTATAAGTACATTATTGAGCTTGAGCTTTAAAGAAAGAGAGAGAGGGGGAGGGAGAGAGAGAAAGAGAAAGAAAGAAAGAAAGAAAGAAAGAAAGAAAGAAAGAAAGAAAGAAAGAAAGGAAGGAAGGAAGAAGGAAAGAAAGAAAGGAAGGAAGGAAGCCAGCCTCAAAGGCAAATTTAAAAAAAAATAGTTTTTCATATTAGGCTTCTAACAAAACACTGAGGCTGGATTGCCTTGGGAAAAAATCCTGGTTCAAAGAACATAGAAGCTTGGAGATTAATATTCAACCCTAAGGGAATTGACTAGACCTGGAATACATACAAAGTAAGAGTGAACCTAAAAATTCTGTGCATAAAGTCTATCCTGAGGATCACATTGTAAGTAAAAGAGAAAGCCAAGAAGTAAAAGGAAGTAAAGATATTAACAATGTACCTCCAGGGTTATATTTATTACAGCTCTCCAGAGCACATGGGATATTTACCAAAATAGGTATGCATTTGAACACACACACACACACACAAAAAAAATCTCAAGATAGTTTCAAGATTCTGGCATCATGCAAAATCTCCTATCTCAGGACAATTAAGAAGCATTCAACTTAAAATTTTACTTTAGGCATGAGGATGGAGCTCAGCAGTATAGGGCATACCTAGAGTCCCCCAGTGAGGGTCTGGAAGGATGGCTCAGTGATAGAATTTCTATCTAGAATCCAGCAGTGAGGGAAAGGAGGCTTCATTAAAGAATAGATTGCTTGCCTAAGATCTCCCATTGAGGGACTGGAGTGTGGCTCAGTGGTACAGCCTCTGCCTAGAATCCCCCAGGGAGGGGCTGGAGGCATGGCTCAATGGTAGAGCACCTGCCTAAAATTCCCCAGTGAGGGGCTGGGGGTGTGGCTCAGTGGTAGAGCCCCTGCCTAGAATCCCCCAGTGAGGGGCTGGGGGCGTGGCTCAGTGGTAGAGCACCTGCCTAAAATTCCCCAGTGAGAAGCTGGCTGTGTGGTTCAGTGGTAGAGTACCTTCCTGGAATCCTCCAGTGATGGGCTGTGGCTTGGTTCAGCAGTAGAGTAACTGCTAGAATCCCCCAATGAGGAGCTAGGGATGTCTCCATAGTAAAATGCCTACCTAGAATCTTCTAGTAAAGGGCTAAGAATGTTGCTCAGCATGGAGCATCCGCCTAGCATATATGGAGCCTTAGGTTCACTCTTCAGTATAACTATTCAAACACACACACACACACACACACACACACACACACACACACACACACACACAGCATTTGTAGATGCCACGACCTTACATTTGATCCCAGGAGCTTACATGTTTCTCCCACAGTGTGGCACTTTTGCATCCATCCCTCCCTTTTTCAATGCCTTGGCTCCCTTCTGGAACATCTACCTCCATCAAAGCTGTTCCTTCAGTTTGCACATTTCCTGCCTAGGCCTTCCCGGAGCTAGGGTTACAGGCATATGCCACCATGACCAGCTGTTTGTGAGGCTGACAGAAATCCCAACTCAAGTCTTCATGTTTGTAAGCCATTTTCCAGGCCCTGCTGTGTTCTCCCTGCTCTGAGTCTGCCCGCCCTTAGATAAGCCTTGTTCTTCCTCCGACCCATTTGTAGTCTCTCCACATTTTCCTCACCTTCCATTCTTCTTCCCAGAGGCCTTTCCTGGCTTAGAAGATTGGAAACTATTTTTAAACTGATTCCATTTTTCCCAGAATTGACAAATCCCAGAACCAGTGCATTTTCTGTGCACATAGCAGCCCCTAAAATTCCTTCTCAGTGCCTGTCTGGTTTTTTTCCCTCCATCTCAAATGAGCAGGCCTAGCAAAAGGACCTAGGCTGTTTGTTATGGCTGTTGACTCTCCTTCTTAAACTCCCTTTTCAGGATAATCCCATACTGTTGTTCCCTAACTCACTCTAAGAAAATCACACACCATTTGCATAAAGTGCCCACACCTACAGACCAACTCCCAGTGCCTTGCCCATTATCTGTTTTTCTAAGGTATGTGTCCTGCAAATATGCTAAACAAGACAGGACAATGCATAAAATTTGAATCCAATCTGCCCATCACCCAGATGCTAAAGGGACTTTAAACAAGAAATGTTCCTCTTGAAGTTAGCCTCTTGCTCTCTCCCCCTCCCCCTCCTCCTTCCCCTTCCCTCTCTTCCCCCTCCCCCTCCCATTCTCTGTGTGTGTGTGCGCGCACGTGTCTATGTGTATAAGTGTGTTTGTATGTTCATGTATCTGTATGTGGATGTGGATGTCTATGCATGTCTGTTTGTGCATGTGCTGTGTGCCTGTGTGCCTCTGTGCATAATTGTTAGCTTGACAGTCATTCTTCAGGCATATTTTCTCAGGCACATTCCCTTTTGAGAGATGTTGTCTCCCTGGGCCCAAGCTCATCACTTACACTAGGGTGGCCAGCTGGTGAATTCCAGAGGTCTAAGCTGTGCTGAGATTACAACTAGTACCACCTCACAGAACCCAGCTTATTTTCATTTTTTAACATCGGTTCTGAGGATCAAACTCGGGTCTTCATTCTTGAAACACATCATCGACTGGGCCCTTTCCCCATCCCTGAAGTTAGTTTTTTTAAAAACCCAAAAGCATCCACCCCAGCCAAATCCAGGTTTCCAGGAATTAAAGTACAAAGTAACTCATCTCTCTTCTACCCCTCTTGCCCCAACAAAGCTTTTTGTCTTAACAATGCAAAATGCCTCCAAATGGTAAGAAAACCTCCACATCTTCTGTGCACAACTGACCTCCACCTGATG
This sequence comes from Mastomys coucha, assembly GCF_008632895.1. Lineage (NCBI taxonomy): Eukaryota > Metazoa > Chordata > Mammalia > Rodentia > Muridae > Mastomys > Mastomys coucha. The sequence goes on along the minus strand of NW_022196905.1, from coordinate 126,604,145 downwards.
TTAATTATTACCGAGATGATTTCTGAATCCTTTACAAAGGAAAATAGGCCAGATCCCAAACCTCTAACTAGTACTGATTATGGATGCCATCGCCCCAGCCTTTCTGTAAGGCTGAACTTCAAGAACTAAGTACTTCAGAACTAAGGGTTCGCTTTCTGCTTCCTCCTAGCCAACTAAGGTGCTGATCTAGGCTGAGCCCTACACAGGTTTCAGAGCAAATTTCAGGCTACGCTTTTTTGGTTTTTTGTTCTGTTTGGAATTCTTCTTTCATATATTACATCCTGACTGCACTTTTCCCTCTCTCCTGCCTCCCAGTCCCCACCGCGCGCGCGCACACACACACACACACACCCTCTACTACCCCACCCCCACACCAACTCCTCCTCCATTTCCCTTCAGAAATGGCAGGCTTCCCAGGGATATCAACCAAACATGGTGTATCAAGTTGGAAGACTAGGTACCTCCCTTCATATTAATGCTGGATAAAGCAACCTAGTAGGAGGAAAAGAGTCCGAAAGGCAAGCAAAAAAGTCAGAGACATCTCCCTCCTCACCTGCTCCTGCTGTTATGAGTCCCACAAGAGATCAAGTTACACAACCATAACTTATTCAGAGGGCCTAGGTCAGACCCATGCAGGTTGTTGGTTCAGTCTCTGTGAGCCCTTATGAGCCTAGAGTAGTTGATTCTATAGGTTTTCTTGCGGTGTCCTTGACCCCTCTGGCTCCTACAATCCTTCTTCCCCCCTCTTCCACAGGCTCCATCTAATGTTTGGCTGTGGGTCTCTGCGTCTGTTTCCATCAAGTCCTAGCTGAGGCCTCTCTGGTGATGGTTATGCTAGGCATCTGTCTACGCGTGCACAGCTAGACTCTCCTTCCTTGAGAACCCCTTGACTTTAATGGGGAATGTCCCTCAAGACCCGTGAAGAGAAGACTTCCCGTCCAGGGTGACATTCAGAACTGGTTGGGGTGGTTCATTTTAAGTGGGAACTTACCATAACCAAGAATCCCTGGAGGTGGGTATCTCACTTGAAGAATGGTCTAGACCAGGTTGACCTGTGAGCAGGGCTGCAGGAGGTTGTCTTGGCTGTTAATGGAGGTGGAGAGACTCTTCCCAAATGTGGGCAGCACCATTTCATGGACTGAGAGCCCTGACCTGTGCAATCATCAAGCCGCAAGCAAGGATCCATGCATGTATGGTCTCTGCTCTTGACTGTGGATGTGATATTTTGAGTCTTGTCTTTCCCATAACGATGGACTGGGACCCGGAAGTATGAGCCAGATGAAGCTCCCTCTCTCTCCTCAGTTGTTTTTGGTCAGGACATTTTATCACAGCCACCGAGTGGAACTAAGACAAAGGCTCTGACCTAATCAATGGATTGATCTATAATCGAATGGGACTATTGGGAAGTGAAGAAAGCTAGTTGGAAAAGGTAGGGCACTTGGCGTGCAACCTGTGTCCCAGCAGACCTCTGCTACCCGGCTGCTGTGAGGTAACCAGCTTCCTCTACTACACAGCCTCGTGGCCATGCTGTTCTTCCTCACCATAGCTCCAAAGTAACAGATTCAGTCAACCATACACTCAGATGTCTAAAATTGTGAATAAAAAAAAAATAGCTCTTCCTCCTTGAAGCTGTTCTTCTTGGCATTTTGTCACACACACACAAAAAGTAAAAGATACACAACCCTTATGTGTACTAATGATGCCAGGCAAGGTCACCTTTCCTCTGTGTGTCAGCAATGTCACATAGCCAACCTGCAACTAACACCCGGTGCTCTGCAGCCATGTCCCAATGGGCTGATTAAATCTGACCTGCTTGCTCTCCTGTTTATATGCTTCATGATATGGGGCTACTTGCTTACCTGGCTCACAACTTCATTCAGTACATTTATGTAACAGATCTCTTTGTAAATGTCCATAAAAAATCATAGATGAAAAAGAAAAAGAAATCTTAAAAGACAAATGCAAAGCTCAGAGCACATCTCTGGACGCTTCTCCCTGGACCAGCTTTACTTTGCAATCAGTCCCTTCAAAAGAGGGCGGGCTGTTTAATCAAGAATTATTCCATTCCGTTGTTCTCTCGTTCTCTCTCTCTCTCTCTCTCTCTCTCTCTCTCTCTCTCTCTCTCTCTCTCTCTCTCTCTCTCTCTCCCTGTCAAATGCTGTGTTGAAGTTCAGAGTTCTGGATGATACTAATCCTGAAAAGCTGGTTCATCATGAATCAAGGCTGGCTGGCAGCATCTGTGGCTACTTTCCCAGATGCTTGTACATTTGCCAGCCCTTCAAACTTCCAGGAGGGCATTTGTAAATGCTTCTGATGTATACACTGTGTGGGGATTTACTTGAGTTGTTAGTGGGGATGTGTGAACATGTGCATGTGGGTTTGTGGAGGACCATGTCTATATCTACCCTTGATTACTCTCTACCTTCATTTTGTAATTTTTTTGTGTTTACTTTTTAATCATTACTGACTGTGTTGGAAGCATTAGGACCTTTTTGAATGAAATGTGTTTCTGTGGTTCTCCTTCCTGCCACCTGCCTATCCCTGTTCTCCCTAAAGACTCTGTTCTGCTTTCGTGTCCCATTTGTCCTTTGTGCTTACTTGCTATTCTTCCTCGTCACCCTCTCTTCATCTCATTAGCCTAAATCCCCATCAAAAGATGGATAATGAAAACGTAATACATATGGACACTGGAATATTATACAGCTATGAAGGAAAAACAAATCAAGAAATTTGCAAGACAATACATGGATCTGGAAAATATAGTATCGTGGTGGTTTGAATATACTTGACCCAGAGGAGGAGTGGCCTTGTTAGAGTAGGTGTGGCCTTGTTGGAGGTAGTGTATCACTGTGGGTGTGGGCTTTAAGACTCTTGTCCTAGGTGCCTGGAAGCCAGTCTTCTCCTAGCTGCCTTCAGAACAAGAGGTGGAACTCTCAGCTCCTCTGGCCTCACATCTGCCCGGAAACTGCCATGCTCCCGCTTTCATGGTAATGGACTGAACCTCTGAACCTGTAAGCTAGCCTCAATTAATGCTGTCCTTTATAAGAGTTGCCTTGGTCATGGTGTCTGTTCACAGCAGTAAAACCCTAACTAAGACAAGTATTAAGTGAGGTGATCCTAACTCAGGAAAAAAAAATGTCATGTGTTTTTCCTTATATACAGATCCTAGCAAACGGCTTTACATGGATCTATGGAAATGGCTGTAAGTGTTGCACCTTGCTAGTAAGGTTGTAGTCTACCATGTCTGGCTAGCTTTCCTGAGCTCTGTACAAACTAGAGGAGTCACTTTTCTTAGCAGGGCTTTCTCTTTCTACCTGATCTAGGGAGCTTGACCCCTCAATCTTCTACCTGAAGAATGTCACAAAATCCTTGGTGGAAATTACAGGTTCAACTTTCTGGAATGCCTCTCCATGCAAATGAGATATCCCCAGAACCTTAAGCCTCAGCCAATGAAACTTTATCCTAAAAAGAACCCCTTCCCACTCTCCAAGGTTCATATGTATGGCCCTTGATTCACCCCCAATAAAGTGTATGTGCATAAGCAGTTGCATTGAACCTTTGTCTAAGAGAGCTGCTTCACTGAATAGCGGCTAAGAGAGCTGTAACTATATCCTCAGAGAAGGCCTTCTCTCTCTGGCAATTCACTGCCAGACTGGGATACTGATGATCCACCTGTTCTGGACCTAGCCTGGTGTACAGCAGTGCCTGGACACCCCAAGGAAGAAGCAGAAGTATCCCGAGCCACAGGAGACAGAATCTTTCTGATCCTGAACCTCATCCATTCGGCTCAGCTGGCTGGCCAACAAGCTTCATGGCTCCTTCAGCTCACACTCCCACTACTGGAATTACAGGACCCTGTCACCTATCTCCAGCCCTACATGGATTCTGGGGATCTGAACTCAGGTCCTCATATTCCCCAACCCTTGTATGCGGCCCAGGTTGGCCTTGAATTCTCAACCTCCTGGTTCTGGGTTTAGATGTACGAACCAGCCACCACACAAAGACTGCAGAGGCTTCTAAGCTGAAGTGCCTTCTTCCTAGGTAAGAAATACAAACTCTAGTTGTTTTTCTCCACATTTCCAAACCGTGTTTTGTCTCTAAAATTTGCCAAGACCACCCATTTCAATGGGCATGTCTAATTTGACCTGAAGTATAATCTGTGCCATCCCAGAATACCACAAAGGTCTGTTTCATCATCTACAAAATAGCAATTAAGATCTTAGTACTCAGTATAGAAATGCCATACTTGAATGACACCATAGACTAAAAGAAGCACTATTCAAAATGTAGTAAAGATTTTCAAATAGATTGTTTTATTTTTGAGGCTGTTTCTCATTATGTAGCCCAGGCTGGCCTCCAAATGAAGCTCCTCCTGCCCCAGCCTTAAGAGTTCAGACAAGCACCACCACCACCTGCTAAGGTTTGGGGGTTTTTGGGTTTTGGTTTTGGTTTTGGAGGTTTTTTTTTGGGGGGGGGGGTCGTGGTTGCTTTAACTCTCGGGAGTCCTTGGAGACAAACCCACTTCTCAAGCTTCAAGTGACTCAATGAGTCTCTAAGTGGCCATGAATTTGAAAGCAGCTCTCTTGCTGAGACCATGACCATCTGAAGAGCAAAAGCAATTCACTGGCTCTTATCTGTGGCTTCAGAAACACAAGGAGAAAAACACAAAGACGCTCTGAACCCGGAAATAGGAAGCCCTCCAGACTATTCTTTTCCACTGAGGTTTGCCCGCGAGGCTCCCGTTCTTAGTCACTGCCAAGAGTGGCCCCAGAACAAAGGAACCCGTTCAGCCAGTTTTCAGAGCTGTGAATACTGTCACCCCAATTCCTGAATAAAGAAGCGATGGAGAGCTGTTAGCCTCTCCTTTTGTTTTAATAATAACAAGGCTTTCCACCGGATGGACTCCCATCGATTCGATTACAAGGGCGGCGACGTTCCCTGTTTTACATGCAGTACTGAGCTGAAAGCTTGTTTTATCTTACCTTTCACGAAACAAAAGCAGACACTTATCGGTTACAACTCCAGCAGAAAAGGCCCGAGGAATCCTAGAGAGCCCAGGCTAATGGCACCTTTGCTGACCAGCGCATCTGGTGTCACTTGCAGAGATTAACCTCTGAATCTAAGTGAAACTGTGACCTGCCCTGCAGAGCACTGCGATGTCAACAATTTGTTCCTCGCATGTCTGAGGTGACAGGCTCGATGAGGAGAACTGTGCTACTGTGAAATCATGACACTGAGTTCTCTGGGTTCTTTTACATTTGTTTGCTTGTTTGAAAATTTCATCCATGAGCATAATGTGATCCTCACCACTCTTTACTCTCAATTTGAATTTCTTTAAAAGAAAAGGCCTGAGTCCTGTTGGTGCTGCCTGTGTGTGCATAGGGGGAGGACCACCCACTAGAGCATCCCTAAAGAAAGCTGTCACTCTCTCCCCACAGGAGCCATCAGTGGCCAATAACTCCTCAATTAGGAATAGAGTTTCACGAGTCCTTCCCACAGCCACACTGGGGTTTTGGCCAGCTTGGCCTTGCAAAAGTCTTGTACACTAAGTCATATAGCTACTGTGAGTTTGAGTCTGTGTGTAATGGCCCTGTCATGCCCAGCAAATACTGTCCTAGTGCTTCTGGCTCTAACGACATTTCTGCCACCTCTTCAAAGAAGTCTTAGTCTTAGGAGGAGACAGAGAGGCTGGCAATGGTTCCTTTAGAGCTGACCATGTTACAGTCTTTTCTTCTCTGCCTGTTGATCAGTTTTGTGTGTGTGCACACGTGTGTGTGTGTGTGTGTGTGTGTGTGTGTGTGTGTGTGTGTGTGTTAATTGCCATCTACAGCAAAGATTATTGGATGAGAGCTGAGAAATTCACTAACCTCTGGACAGAAAGATAAAAACTGAGGAGGCAGTTTATTACCTCACCCATTTAGCCGAATAATAGTGCTAGGTTCTCCCCTAGGGCAAGGATCTAGCTGGTCACACACTTGTGGTCCACTCAATGGTACCAAGAGTGCATGAGTTCTATCCTATAGCGCAGGATTTAACGCTAATCAGAGAGATGAGACTGAGTTTGTTTGTTTGCTTGCTTGCTTGCTTGCTTCCTTGCTTGCCTGCTTGGTTTTTAAGGCTGTTAATGCTTTGGGTGTGAAATATCTCCCACAGGTCCATGTATGTGAATAGTTGGTCACTAGTTGATGGTGCCATTTGGGTACCTTTAGGGACCATTAGGAGTGAGGCTTGCCTGGGAGGAAGTAGGTTGCTAAGGGGTAGGCCTTGAGGGTTATACTCCAGGCCCATTTCTGGCTCAATTATCTGTTGCCTGAGCCGCTAAGAGAGTGGTTCTCAACCTGTGGGTCATGACTCCTTTTGGAGGTTAAACAACCTTTTCACAGGGGTCACATATCAGACATCCTGCATTTGAGATATTTACATTATGACTCAAAACAGTATCAAATTTACTGTTACTTATGAAGTAGCACTGAAAATAATTGTATGGTTGAGGGTCACCACAACATGAGGAGCTATGTTAAAGGATCTCAGCATTAGGGAGATTGAGAACCACTGCTCTAAGAAAAAGAATCCCTGTTGCATGTTCCCACCACCATGAGGTCACCATGAGAAATTGAGATCCTCTCAAATCATGGCCCTACCCTAGTCCCCCTTTTCTTAAGTTGCTACTCTCAGGTATCCATTCTAGGACTTTATATATATGTATACATACATACCATTCTAGTGACCATATAGATGTATACATATCACACATATGAGATAGATAGATAGATAGATAGATAGATAGATAGATAGATAGATAGATAGATTATATTGAGACAAGGAAATGGAAAGGGAAGCCACTCCTAGTGGTAGAGGTCTGTAACCTCAGCACTTGGAAAAAAAAAGTTCAGAGCCTGCATAGGCTATAGAGAAAAGAGTTCAAGGCCAATCTAGACAACTTAGTGAAACCATGTCTCAAAGGAAAGAAAGAAAGTAGGAAAGAAAAAAAGAAAGGAAGGAAGGAAGGAAGGAAGGAAGAGATGGAGCTGGGAATTTAGCTCTGGTGTAGAGTGGGGCTAGAATGTGTCACTAAGGGGTTGAAGGCGTAGCTTAGCAATAGACTACTTGCCCAGCATCAAGGACAATGTGTTATAAAGAATGCATACTATTGGATTCCAGTTTGGGGCTGTGTTGGAAATGTGCCAAACCCAAAGTGACTTTGGTTGTTCTTCCAGGCTGTCCTACTCAAATCCTAAGGCAGGTAGAGAGATGGGGATCTCAGGAACACGTGCTCAGCCCAAAAGTCAAACAAGTGCACTAAGATGTACCACTGTGGAAGCTAACACTCCAGGAGCATGGAGTTCTAGTGCCATAGAAAGGAAAGGTCAACTTTGTATAGAAAGATCAACAACTAAAAGATTCCAGCCAACTCAGCATTGATAACTCCTGCTAGATCTCCTCTGTATCACTTAAGGAAAGGTAAGAAGATGAATGTGATTGTGAACACTGGTATTCCAAGCCAAGCAAGAGAACCACAAGTTTGAGGCTAGCCTGGTGTGATGGTTAGTTTTAAAGCCCCAACCTAGGACCACCTAGGAAGACAGTCTCAGTTGAGGAGTTATCTAGACCAGGCTGGCCTGCAGACATGTCTGTCAGGGTTTATCTTGATTTTCAGGTGCCCCAGACCACTGTGGGTGGCAGCATTCTGTAAGCTGGTCCTTGAAGTGTATGAGTAAAGAAAGCTAGCTGAGCAAGCTAACGGGCAGCTAGTGTGCTCTCGTTTCCTTTTGCCCCTGACCGTGTATGTGATGTGAGCAGATGCCTCAAGCCCTTGCTTCTGTAACTTCCTACAATAATAGGATATAACCTGGAATTATGCAAATATACCCTTTTTCCTCAGTCTCTTTTTGCCAGGGTATTGGTCATAGCAACAGAAATGATGCTAGAATTCCTAGGTTATAAAACAAAAGAAAAAAGAAGAAGAAGAAGAAGAAGAAGAAGAAGAAGAAGAAGAAGAAGAAGAAGAAGAAGAAGAAGAAGAAGAAGGAAAAAGAAAAAAAAGGGCTTTTAAATTGGGCTTAGATCTGTTTATGTACCAAGTTGAACTCGAAGTACAGAGATAACCCTAGGCCAATAACCTCCTGATTATTTGATTAACACACACCCCTCTTTCAAATATTGCTGAATAAATGTGAACACTCCAAGTACAGATCATGGGACATAATAGGAGTTCAAAACATGTTTACTTCCTTTCTTACTAAGGATTAACCCTTGTCCTTTATTATGTGATAATCCCTAATTTCAAGTAATTTGCCATTTCTTAAAGAAGGAAATAGATAACAAGTAGACAATGGAAGTTTTAATAGTTTAATATGTATTTTCAAGAAATACCCAAGCTCAAAGGTGGCTGTAACTTGCCTGGAATCCCCCAATAAGGGCTTGGCCATAGAGCACCTATGTACAATCACCCAATGGGTAGCTGGGGATGTGACTCAGTGGTAGACCCCTGCCTAGAATCCCCCAGTGAAGGGCTGGGGCATGGCTCAATGCTAGAACACTTGCCTAGAATCCCCCAGGGAGGAGCTGTGGGTATGGCTCAGCAGTAGAATGCCTTCCTAGAATCCTCCAATGGGGCTCTAAGGGCATAGTTTAGTGGTAGAGTTCTTGCCTAGAATCCCCTAGTAAGGGGATGGAGATATAGCTGAGTTAAAAGACTGCTTATTTACCTAGGATATACAAAGCCCTGAGTTTCATCCTGAACATAAAAAAGAAAGAAAAAAAAAGACAAGAGAAGTGAAAGGAATAGAGAAGAGAAGAACTGGGGTATGTAGTGATATTATGCTTTCCTAGTCTACAAAGCCCTGGGTTCCATGTCTAGTATTACAGAAAGAAAAGGAAGGAAGAAACAGGGAGAAGTTGGGGCAGGGAAAGAGATGAGAAGGGAGGGAGAGAAAAAAATAAAACCCAGAGATAATGTGAGATTGACAGTCTAAAGTAGGGGAATTGATTTCAGTAAAACCATAGACATTAGAGATAATCCAGCCCTCCTGATCATTGGCTATCATGGAAACCCTCCTACACTCTGATTATGATCCTTTAGTAGCAGAAAACCAAGGAAATGGAGAGCTCCATGCACTCCTTAATGCCTATCCATCCCATCTCTTCTGCCCAATGGGATCCTTCCTTTGACTGAAGCCAGATATCTAAGTGGATTAATTGTTATTTATGACACCATTCTGAACTGTGAAGCATGGGTGGCCTCCTACTGCTGTTCACTAGAGAAATTGTGCAACAGTAATCAACAAATGAATGGAATTTGCCTCCCTGCCAAGAAGATGTTGCTGTCATCGTTCTACCACAGTCATCAATTAAAGGATTAAAGAGTGAATGAACTGCCAGAGTTCAACTGTAATCTTAGACTCAGACTCCATGAGGGAGGACACAGGCATAGATACAACATGTGCAGAGTACCTGTGTGTGTGTGTGTGTG
>NW_022196905.1:126577173-126589673 GCF_008632895.1 Mastomys coucha | reverse complement strand
CAGGAGTTGATCATGTTAGCAGTGGTGGCCAAGGGTGGTTCTGGACAGAGCCAGACAGAGCTGGGTTCCAGAACATCTTAGGGATGGACAGGCTCCTGAGGCCAACCCTGGTGCCTGAAGCAGCTTGTGGAGTTTGGCCTTGGCCTTCCAACAGTGTCTAGAAACCTTCCAGTGCCTCACAGTTCCCATCCCATCTGTGCCTCGTCTGTCTGATGAACAGCTGATCCTCCCTGGGTCTCTGGACAGACATCCTTCCCTCCAAAACACAAACACCAACATTCAGATGGATGTGTGTCACAGTTCCCTCACACAGTGAGTTGAATGTGTCTTACCAAAATTCTATACATCTCTGAAGGCATTAATTCAAAGAGTGCAGCCTGTAGGTCCTCCAGCCATAGGTGAGGTTAAAAGGAACTCTGGAGAATGGGAAATAATATTCTGCCAGTAGACCGAACAGTGCACTTGATATGTGTGCATTTATTAAAATGTGATAATAAAACTGACCATTTTGTACAATGACTAAATGCTAAGATAAACAAATAAAAATAATAGGCACAGCTCTTGAATACTGGTATTTATTCTTCTAATAGCTCTGTGTTTGAAAAACACCCCCCAAAAACCATAACAATTATTTTATTCGACTACTAGTTCTGTGAGTGGGGAATCTGTGTGACGCTTAGGCAGTTCTGAATTGGAGCCTCTCACAAAGTGGCAGTCAGATGTCTCCACAAGTACTGTGGTCATGTGAGGGTTCAAGTGGCCTGGCTATCCGCCACGGCTCACACAGACGGCTGGCACTTAATGCTCCTGGCAGCTGGCTGCACAACTGTGTCTAAGTCCATGGCCTCTGCAGGATGGTCAGGACGCTTAGGCAAAGATAGCTTCTTTCAGAATAAGTATCCCAAGGCACAAGCTGATGACAACTTTAGCTCCGGTAACAGCTCTGCTTCATGTCTGACATGATCTATTTATCGGAACACCCACTATACCCACTCAGGTCCAAGAGAAAAAGACACAAGAGCCCCACCCTTCAAGGACAGTATCAGAAAGATTAGAGACACTTTTATGTAATGTACAAGAAACATTATACAGACTGAGCAGGTTTCGTTTATGTCATTAAAGAATATATATGTACACATATAATATATATGTATATATTCATATATATGTAAGAATAATTAAAGAAAAAAAGGCCATAAATTTGAAAGAGATCAAGGGTGGATACACTGAAGGATTTGGAGGGAGAAAAGAAAGGGGGGGAATGATGACATTGCACTATAATCTAAAAATATTAAATAAATAGAATAAGGATTCTGTGCACAGCTCAGTGATAGAGTCCTGCCTAGAAACTATCAGTGAAAGGCTGGAAGCATGGCTCAGCAGGAAAGCACTTGCCTAGAAGCCTCCAGTGAGGAGTCTAGGGTGTGGCTCAGTGGTAGAGTTCTGTTTTTATAAGCACCACTAGACCTGGCTACCCCCTGAGGGATATTTAATTCAGTAACCAACGTCCTATGCTCAGATCCCAGACCTCTGCACCACTGCCAATATGGTAGAGCTCAAGAAGAGAAAAGTAATATAATTTGGGAAGGGCTGGAACAAAAAGGAGTGTTCTAACCTGTCTTCCTATAGGCTAGAGCCATATTGCTCTCTTATCCAAAAACAAGATACATTAACTACTAAATGAGAGTCCCTAGCATGTTCAAGAAGCCTATACTCCAAGGCACTGAAGAGTCTTGACCGTCAACTTCATTGGATTTGGAAACACTTAAAATTGTGAAGCATACCTCTGGTTATTTCTGTGATGAGGACAAACTATAAGCTTTGACCTAGTCAGTGGATTAATGGAATCCCAATATGGTGGTATTATCGAAGATGGCAAAAGGTAGGAGGTAGGCTTATTTGAAGGACTTGGGTTATGGGAGGAGGGGTCATGTTCATGGGCAATCTAGCTTGCTTTGGTTACTTTCTGTATCTGTTTCTCTGCATTCTGTCATGATATGAACTGGTCCACATTGTCAGACCCTCTCCACCATAGTGAATGATACCCCTGAAACCATGAGCCAAAATCAACCTTTCTTCTCTTTAGCTGTTTAGAGTATATTGGTTCCATGAAAGTAACTAGTACACTAAGACCCTTCCAGTAGCTTGCTGTTATTTTGAAGACACTTAGAGATATTTCCTGCTCATCCACCCACAATGATAAGGAAAGCCTTTATGGATATCAAGCATGAACAACTGCATAATGTGGCTGCTTGTTACAAAGAATTCTCATTTCTAAGTGGTACTTCAGGTAGTCATAAGAGGTCGTAGACTTAATTGTATCCTGTTAACAGTCACTGGATGCTTCAGCTGAGTGGCTGCTGTTGCCAAATTGTTCCCCTTGAAGAGGAAGAGTTCACACCCTCTGGTGCTCTAAAAGCCTACCTCTTCTGAAGCCACAGGCAGCAAGTACTGGATGAGTTCTGTGCTCATCTAAGCATTGGCTGGAAAGTGTGGGTTCAAACCCCTTGCATTTGTAATCACAGCTTCAGGGAGGCAAACACAGGCAGATTCTTGCGTCTTGATGACCAGATAGCCTAGCCTAACTGATGTGCTCCAATGCAGTAAGAAACCCTGTCTCCAAAACCAAGGTGGAGCCTGCAAAATGGCTCTGTGGTAAAAGTGCAGGGTTGGACCTGAATTCCAACCCTGGAACCCACATAAAGATTTAGAAAGAAAGAATCAAGTCCACAAAACTGAGCTCTGAGTTCTACACTTATGCCATGGTGTGTACTTACACACACACAAATACACAAATACATATATACACATACAAACACATATATGGATACATATACAAATACACACAAATACATACATATACATACATACACATACATATATACACATATATACACGCATACATACACACAAATACATATATACACACATACATACACACACAAACACATTATACACATACAAACATAGATACACACATACACAAATACACACAAATATACACACACACAAACACAAATACATACATATACATAGACACACAAACATACATATATAAACACACATATAAATAATAATAGCCGGGCAGTAGTAACACACACCTTTAATCCCAGCACTTAGGAGACAGAGGCAGGTAGATTTCTGAGTTTGAGGCCAGCCAGGTCTACAGAGTGAGTTCCAGGACAGCCAGGGCTATACAGAGAAACCCTGTCTCAAAAAAACAAGGAAGAAAGAAAGAAAGAAAGGAAGAAAGAAAGAAAGAAAGAAAGAAAGAAAGAAAGAAAGAAAGAAAGAGAGAAAGAAAGAAAGAAAATAATAATAAAAATAAATGTTTAGAAACCAAGATGGTTATCACCAGAAAAATTACAGCCAAGATTGTCTTCTAGCCTACACACACACACACACACACACACACACAAACACACACATATGCACATATATGAACACATATACACACACATATACTCACCCAAAAATAGTTCTTCGAGAAGTGGGATGGTGGTATTCATCTGGAATCTCAGCACTTGGGAGCCTGAGGCGAGAGAATCATGAGTTTGAGGACAGCCTTGGTCCTACATAGTGTGACCTTGTCTTTAAAAAAGAAAAAAGGCATTCAATCCTATTTTAAGGACTTTGTTCTCATAAGAAAGCATCGTATGGGCAAAGCCTTGGTAAATTAAGAAAGGTTAGCCAATGTGCAAGAAATTTGACAAAAAAGAGAACTCAGTACAAATTGCTCTCCCAGATCTTAACATGCACACAGTGAAATGTACGTTGAATAAGAAAAGTAGGTCACAGGAATGATATAGAAATGACCTAAAAACACAGCCCCACTGAGAAGCTGCAGGCCTTTTTCTGTTTTAATTAAGTGGCACGGTTCAGACATTCTGTCCAATCAAAGGCAGCCGAACATTCTGTCCCCTGTACCTAAAGCACATGACAGTATTTAGGCATGCTCTTCATCCAACCCTGTATATGGAATCAATCTAGAATTATTTTTTAAAGAGGATTTGAGTTTAGCGTAGCATGGGAAATGCCTGTGTCGGGAATTTAATAGCATGTGAAAGCACATGATGTATAAACAAGTTTAGGAGAAAAAACACTTCCCACTGTGTCGTGGGAGAATAGTGTGATGACACAAGACTCTCCCTATGAGGAAGGTTGGCATAGCTCACCTGGAAATATTTCCAGATAACTGTTTTGATCAATTTAGCCAAAGTAATTGATCTCTTTTTTTTTCTCTTTCCTGTGTGAAAAATGAGAGGCACTAACATTTCCCATCAGCTACTAAAACGTTTTGGTGATGTTTGTGTTTATATGTGTGCATGTGCGTGCATATTCATATGTGTGTAGGTACACATGCATGTGGAAGCCAGAGGGCAAACTCAGCTATCATGCCCAGTCATTATCCACTGCTCTAGATGGCCAGATATTCATTGAGTTTTCTAGGCTTCCTGGCCAGAGAGCCACATCTCTCCAGCAATAAAATTACAAACATGTACCACCATGTCTGGTGTGTGGTGTGTGTGTGTGTGTATGTGTTTGTGTGTGTGTGTGTGTGTGTGTGTGTGTGTGATGTATGTGGTGTGTGTGTGTGTGTGTGTGTGTGTGGTGTGTGGCATGTATGTGTGTGGTGTGTGTGTGTGTATATGGTGTGTGGCATGTATGTGTGTGTGGTGTGTGTGGGGTGCGGATGTGGGTGTGTATGGTGTGTGTGTGTGTGTGGTGTGTGGGTGTGTGAGTGTGAGTAGGTGCATGTGTGCTTATGCATATAGAAGCAGGGTCTATGAGTGAATATGGAACTAATTGATTTAGCGTAACAGGCTAGCTAGTGAATTCCAGAGGTCTGTTTGTCTCTGCCCCCTACCTATCCCAAACATATCCCTTTCTGAGTTACAAACATATGCCACCATGCCTAGTTTTTACACGAGTGCTAGTTATCTAAACACAGGTTCTTATGCTGCACATATCTTCCCAGCCCCACACACACATCTTTTTTTTTTTTTTTAGTAACTTGGGTTCTGGAGATCAAACTCATGCTTGCAAACAAAGCCATCTCCTTGACCTCATTTATGTGTGTTGTTGTTGTTTATTTGTTTGTTTGTTTTTATAATTTTTGTTTGTCTTTTGTTGCTGTTTGCTTGTTTGTTTTTAGTATGGGTTCTGGTTCGTCTTGTTTAAGACAACATCTTAATAAATAGCCCAGACCAATAAGGACCTAGACAGAATCCCCCTATCTCTAGCTTCCAATTTCTAGGATGACAAGTGTGTACCATAATGCCAGATTTTAGATTTTCCCCTTTTCTTCTCTGTATCTCTCCCATGGAAACTGTAAGAAAAAAATATCTGTTTCAGACATGATGATCTTATGCTAGAGAAACCCAACCACCTAACAAGGGCTACCCTTCTTAATGAGATGGAAGCCCGGTGGGTCTGAAGAACTTCCAACTTACTTGGATTAGCGGTGACAGAATCAAACTGAGACTAAGCTGAGTGACAGAGACATTCTAGGAAAGCAAGCATTCATGAAAGACAGCGTAAATCCAGGATAGAAGAAAGTGAACGTCAGACTGTGTCCTGGAGGTACACACCTTCAGTCCAGCACTCAGGAGGCAGAGGTAGAAGGATTTCTGCAAGTTTGAACTTAACTGTGGCCAGCTGGGGCAACCTAGAGAGACCCTGCCTCAAAAAAAAAAAGGTGGAAAAAAAGATGTTTAACGAACAAGAGTCTACAGCTGGAACTGTTCCCAACAGTCCTACAGCAAAATGGAAGGGTGAAAACAGGAGAATCACACAGAAGCTCCTGAGCCAGCTACACAAGAGAGACTCAGCAGGACATGATGGAGCATGGCTTTATTTACCCCAGCAATCAGGAGGCAGAAGCAGGTGGATTTTTGTGAGTCTGAGGCCAGCGAGGTCCAGGACAGTCAGGACTACACAGAGTCCTTGTCTCAGAGAGAGACAGAGAAACAGACAGAGACAGAGGGGAGGAAAGGGGAGGAGAAAGAGAGGGAGAGGAGAGGGGGAGAGGGGAGAAGGGGAGGGTGAAGGAGGAGAGGGGGAGGGGGAGGGTACAGGAGGAGGGGGAAAGGAAGAGAGAGAGAGAGAGAGAGAGAGAGAGAGAGAGAGAGAGAGAGAATGCACCTCTGCTTCCACACAGAGGAAACAAAGAAGCGCTTCTGACTTTCATACATGTGCCATGGTATGCATGCACCTACATACACAAATATCACATCTATACACACAATAATAATGGGTGAAAATTAAACATTACAGTTTCAAGTGGCTTATCCCTGGTTTAATTTGGGACAGTGGCCAGCTTTCGTTTCTGAACCTATGATTAAAACCCTGACCAAAATCAACTTAGGAGAAGACAGTGGGATTTTTGTTGTTGCTTGGTTTTGTTTGTTTTTTGCCTAACTGCCTAATTGATTACAGTCCATCACTGAAGGAAGCCAGGCAGGAGCTCAAAGCAGGAGCGTAGAGGCAGGAACCAGAGCAGAGGTCACCAAGGAACACAGTTTACTGGTTTGCTCAGCTACCTTTTTATATAACTCAAGACCATGTGCCCAGAGAAGGTACTGCCCATGATGGGCTGAGCTTCGTCTATTAGCAATCAAGAAAAAGTCCCACAGACATGACCACAGGCCAATCTCATGGTGGCGATTTCCAAGTTGAGATACCCTCTTCCCAGGTACATCTAGGTTTGGGTCAAGTTGACCAAAACTAATCAGCCCAGGTTGGAAAAAAAAATTCTAGTTTCTCATATTTAAAAATAAAACATTTTAAGTAGGCAAGACAATTTGGTATGCTCTTAAGAACATGGAACACTCAATATATAAAATTTAAGATTTAAATATTATGAAGCAATATCTAGAAGCATATAATTACCTAAAAGATCACATCTGAAAAACAGTAAGTATCCAAATAATAAATTCTCAGGTCTATCAATATCATTTGAATACTCCTGTATCCTGAAGACAAATGCCATCTTCACACTCCCTATGAGGGAAAAAGTTTAGAAAATGGAACTCAACACACAGTTAGCATCTAAGGTTTGCTACACTGGAAGCAACTTGCTACTGAACAAAAGTTTTCTAGGAAAGTCTTAGGTTTGTTTGTTTGTTTGTTTGTTTTCTCTTCACCTTTTCCTTTTTGGTTAAGGAAGAAAGATTGAATTATCTCTTTTTTTTTTTTTTTTTTTTTTTTTTTTTTAAATCAAGATAGGGTCATGTAGATAGGGTCATCAAGATAGGCTATGTAACCCATGCTGGCCTTGAACAATCCTCCTGCTAAATCGTGGGTTTACAAGTATGGACCAAAACATTCAGTTAAATGCTTTATTTTATAGTTAAAGGGATCTGAGATATAGAAATATTAAATATTCCTTACTGAGTGCAAAAGTCACCATGGGAATCCATTCCTCAGCCACTGAGCTTCCCATTGTTTTCTGTTCATTGTTTTGGGGTTTTTTGTTTGTTTGTTTCTTTCTTTGTTTTGTGTTGCATCGTTTTCCTTTTGGGAATTCTCCGCACTGAGGAAGTTAAAGCAAAGTGCTCATTTTAAACCTGAGCTCAAACTTCAAAGCCTGAGCTGCTTCCAGAAAACCTCCCTCCCAGTTTTTCCTACACATCACATCACACCTGCACATTACACTTGCACATCACATCACACCTGCACATCACATCACACCTGCATATCACATCACACCTGCACATCACATCACACCTGCACATCACATCACACCTGCATATCACATCACACTTGCACATCACATCACACCTGCACATCACACCTGCACACCACACCTGCATATCACACCTGTACATCACACCTGCACATCATATCTGCACACCACACCTGTACATCATCACCACCACCTCGTCCTCACTGCTAGTAATTTCTGGGGAATGTCTGTGCTTTTGAGGGGGAAAGAACGTATTTGATTTTTCAAAAGGAGAAAAGTAGGAAATAAAACCCTCAAATAAAAATCTTGCCTGGAGATAATGCCATAAAGTTCAAAGAGAAAAAAAAAACCCTGAAAATTCAAAGAGTAAGCAAATGACTTAGTCAAGAGCTTGGTTTGACAAAACAGGGGTGTAAACTGGATACCCAGAAGCTGTGTAAAAAAGCCAGGAGTGATGATGCATGCTAGGAATCCCAACAGTGGAGACTGAAAGACAGGATCTTTGGAGCTCACTGGCCAACCAAGCTAAAATATCAGCAAGCTCCAGACACCCCCCTCCCTCACACACACGCACACATGCATGCACACAAACAGAGACAGAGATAACTCTGTTGTTCTTTTAGGACAGTAGTTCTCAACCTGTGAGTCACAACCCCTCCACAGGGGTTGCATATCTGATATCCTGCATATCGGAGATTTACATTATGATTCATAACAATGGCAACATTACAGCTGTGAAGTAACAATGAAATTGATTTTATGGTTGCAGGTCCCACAACACAAAAACTGCATTAAAGAGTTACAGTGTTAGAAAGGTTGAAAACCACTGTTCTAGGATGTTCTAGCTCTTCACATCCTTATTAGACCCTCACTCCGACTGGTATGGTTTGTTGTGAAATGCTCTCACAGGCTCATGTGTTCAGTGCTTGCTCCCCCATCTGACAGTGCTATTTGAAGAGGCTGTGGAATTTTTAAGATGTAGAGCCTGCCTGGCAGAGGTAGATCACTGGGTGTTGGCCCTTGAACATTATAGCCTGCACTGTTTGGGTCTAGCCCTTGTAGTCAGGTCTAAGAGATATGAAGAGCCTCACCATATGTTCCCATCACTATGTACCCTCAAGGCCACAATGAACTGAAACTATGGAAACAATAAGCCAAAATACACCTTTTCTTGAATGTGTTGTTTGTATCAGGTATTTCGTTATATCTGTTGTTGTGTAGCAATTTCCTCTGAAGTAAAGCATTGCTTCCAGGAAGGGGGACAAAAACTTATGAGCTGTGGGAAGTAAGAATTTTACAAGTCTTGGGAAGTTCCTGAAACTAACAGGATTCACAAGATACCACCAGAACGTTATAAAAACAGTAACTACTGGATAAAAGAGACTCTTTGATCAGCCAAGATACCAGGAGAAACTCTTCCATTAGCCGAACTACTTGCAAATCCTGCAGGGAACTCAAGAGATGTAGCTTTTGTGAGTAGGCACCCATGCCTTGGGTAGGTTTTTTCAGTAAAAGTTCATCCTTGAGTCATCTCTACTTGTGTAAGTCATCCCTCACCCATACTCATTTAAGTAATCCCAATAAACTAATTGGTTCATTAAGCAGGACTTTGTTAGAAGCATTGTTTTGATTGGTTGGTGATTCCCTATTTGAATTGAGTAGACTTTGTTCATGTCCCCCAGGAAGGTTATATAGCAGCTACATAAAAATAACTTATATGATCCATTCAAGACTAGGGGCAGAGATGACTAACAAACAAATTCTTAGCCCCTCAAACCAAGGTGTATCTTGGGTAGTTGACCTATTGTCATCTAAAGTGTGCTGTCTCTCCCTAATATATTCCTTTTTTCCTAGCCTACTTCAAGTCTCCCAACCACTCTTCAATGTTTTGGCATTTATTGCTAATAAACACAATAATACTTATCATCTGAAAGTTAATGGTACCGTTTGAAAGTTTTATGCACATTATTTTTTGCTTGAATTTATGACACTTTCTCCTCTAAGTGAAGGATAAATAAATAAAAGCACTTTATCACATTTATATCCTACTCAAATTCAGACACTTCTGAATAGGAAACAGACCAGGGACACTTAAGTGAGATTAGCTCAAGTTGAAACAAAACTTTGCATTTGGGGCTCTGGAAACAGGTCTTTAAGGACGATGTCTACACAAAGAATTCCAAGTGGATCACTAGACCAATCACCTCCATATGAAGGCTTTCTAGATTTTACTACTCCCCCCAAAACAGTCAGGTAAGAATGGAAAAGGTAGAAAGAAATTCTGATCTCAATTTTAACCCAATAATTATCTCAATTTTCTACTTCCCTTGGAGAGTGAAAATTTGACCTAAAAGGCTTTACAAAAAACAGAAAGGAAAAGGAAAAACAGGCTGAGAAGGTTTCCCAGACGTGACATAGACTTTACAAAAGAAACTTCTGGCAAGTTTAATGGAAGCAAATCGGAAACAGATGGAATATGTTTCCTTCAAAATACCCATGGGCTTGAAAGCCCAGAAAACACACAAAAAAGTAAAAGGAAACTGTTTTTGCAAAGCCGAGCTTATGGCAGAAACCATGTGTTCTAGTTTTATCTCTGTTGCTGTGACTTAAAAAAAAATATGATCAAAAGCAACTTGGGGAAGAAAGGATTTATTTGGGTTTTCCTTCCAGGTCATAGTGCACCATTGGTGGAATTAAGGGAAGGAACTTAACAGAAACCATGGAGAAACACTGCTTGCTAGCTTGCAGGTTTATGCTTAGCTAGCTTAGAGAATGGTATCACCCACAGTGGGATGGGCCCTCCTGCATATATATATATACATATATTGGTTTTTTTCAAGACAGAGTTTCTCTGTTTAGCCCTGGCTGTCCTGGAACTCATTCTGTAGACCAAGCTGGCCTTGAACTCAGAAATCTGCCTGCCTCTGCCTCCCAAGTGCTGGGATTAAAGACGTGCACCACCACACCTGGCCTTCCTACATCTATTAACAATCAAGAAAATCCCCACAAAACAAAAAACAAAAAAACAAAACCCACCATCTGCCAGTAAAATCAAGGTAATTACTCAACTAAGACTTCCAACTGAGATGATTCTAGGCCATGTCAAGTAATGGGCTATCACAGAAAGCCTGGCTATGTTTGCCTAATGTAGAGGATGGAAGGGTTGTGAGGAGGCCCACCAGTGAGTCTCCCCTTGAGCTCAGATCAGGGTTAACAGTCTCCTTTCCTGAGTTTCTTGGGGAAGGATAACAAGGAAATGGATGGTCCTGTTAGCTCAAGAGGTAGGTGATCAAATCCTCTCTGGGTAGAACTTGAAAATCCCTGAATCCCTCCTCTATCCTGTCTGGAAATTCTGGTTACAGATTTACACAGAAGGACAATTGACAATGTAATCACCTACCTCCTACTCCTCTTACCAAGACTTCCCAATCATGATGGACTTGACTATGTCCTAAAACTCAAGTTGCTTTTGTCTGGTATTTTGTCGCAGCAAAAAACTTAAATACACCAGAGAAGCTACACAGTCCCCCTTGCTCATCATCTCAGCCACTGAGAGTATAAGTGTAGGCTAGGGCTTCTGGCTTTTTGTTTATTTTTTAAAAAGCTAGATTATGCTGCTAGAGAAATCACTCAGCTAGACTATTTGCTGAATAATCATGAGGACTAGAATTTGGAACTCAACACCCACATAAAAAGCTAGGTATTCATGCATGCCTGTAATTTCAGCATTTAGTATGTGATGGCAGGAGGATCAGGAGTTCAAGGCCATCCTCACCTACCTAACCAGTTCCAAGCTAGCCTGGTTAATCCATATTTTTAAAAAGGGGGGTGGAAGCCTAGGAAGTTAGCTCAGTTGCTAAATTTCTTCTTGCTATGCAAGCATATAAACCTGAGTTTGGATCCTCAGAATCCATAAAAGACAGAATCCATGCAGAGACAGGAGAATTCTAGGATTTATTGGCCAACCACCATCATAGTGAAACGGATAATTTTCCAGGTAAAATGAGGCTCTGACTCGATGCAAACAAGGTAGAGAGTAACTAAGGAAGACACCTGAAGTTGATTCAAGCCTTCCCATGTATGTGACCTAATAACGAGCATACGCGCGCGCGCATACACACACACACACACACACACACACACACACACACACACAGAGGCGTCATCTATCAAGGCTAGAACTTGACCTACCTATGGAGAAGAAGGAATAAAGAAAGAGCAGACACCAGTGCAGAAAAACTGGGATCAGGTGGATCTTGCGTGCTCTGATCATCATTACCAACTGGGAAACAATCCAAAACTTCATACAACTTATTATTTACAATACCCAGAGGTTGGAGATGGGGGTGGAGGAGTTGGCTAGTCTCAGTAGGAGGTCTCTGTGCAGGAACAATCTCAGGTCACAGTCACCTGGGAGGAAGAAACTACAGCTGCTGGTTTGTGCACACACTCCCAACATTCAGACTCAGACCAGAAGGCTTTGCCATCCATCTGAGCTCACCCTAGAAGACTCTGCCACTCCTATGGATCTGAGGCATTGGGTTCCTTGACAATGGTCATATCTATGTGAAGCAACACACATATATTCAAGGCCTCCCCAACTCTCTACTTATATACACACCCAAGAATCCAAATAACTAACTAAATAAATAAATAAATAAATAAATAAATAAATAATACCTTTAACAATATAGCTTAAGGTTTTCAGTAACTACTTCATTTTGCATATGAGCAAGTAAAAATACATTTCAAGCCGGGCGGTGGTGGCGCACGCCTTTAATCCCAGCACTTGGGAGGCAGAGGCAGGCGGATT
>NW_022196905.1:126575856-126577152 GCF_008632895.1 Mastomys coucha | reverse complement strand
AAAAAAAAAAAAAAAAAAAAAAATACATTTCAAGAAGTGACTAGGCTGGAGAGATGGCTCTGTGGTTAATAAAAATGATTTCTGCTCTTGCAGAGGACCCAACTGTGTATCCCGGTACTCATATTGGGTGACTTACAACCACCTGTAACTCCAGCTCCCAGGCATCTGACTCTATTCCTGCCTCTGCAGGCACCTACACATACATGACATATACACACAGAGACAGACACATAGACACACAAATAAACACACATATATAAAAATTAAATAAATCTTTAAAAAGTGAGGTGTACATTTGCATTTTTAATAAGCGTGTCCAATTGCCCTCCATAAGGCAAAAGCAACTCTAACTCATGCTCCACCAGGAACCAGACTCTGCCTAGTCCAGCATGGTATCAAACTCCTGCTTTCTGCCCACCCACTAGGTAAAAGAAGAAAGGTAGGAAGAAAGAAAGAAAGAAAGAAAGAAAGAAAGAAAGAAAGAAAGAAAGAAAGGAAGAAAGAGAGGGAGAAAGAGAGAGAGAAAGGAAGGAAGGAAGAAAGAGAAGAGAAGAAAGGAAGAAAGAAAGAAAGAGAGAGAGAAAAAGAAAGAAAGAGAAGAGAGAGAAAATGAAAGAAAGAAAGAAAGAAAGAAAGAAAGAAAGAAAGAAAGAAAGAAAGAAAGAAGGGAGAAAAAAGGAAGAGAGATCTCATTTGCATTTCTACTTCCATTGTCAGTGCAAAATATGCTCAAATGGGATTAAAGACCTATTTTGCTAAAAGCCTGTTTACTGCTACCAGACACAATCTCTTTAAGAGTCAAGGATGGCAGACTTTCCAGGAAAAAAAAATACCCTCCAAGCCAGCAGGCATCGTCAATCTGTTATCAGGCACTACTGGGAAGCAATTCACCATGCCTTCCACCTATAAGCCAAGTATTTAAGAGCAGCTTTCTGGACCGTAACAGAGAATTCTCAAAGAAGGAGAGAAGTATGTGGTGGCTTGCTTTAAGCCAGACTCCAATTCTGTATACCTGTGCTCTCACCCCCACCCACCATGTTTTCATCCAGTAGGCTCTGGCTCTGTGAGATTAAGTGCCTGTCCAAACTTGCACTGATTTAAAATAGCAGCTAAGGCAGGGGGATGCAGTTAAGTTGGTAGGGCCCTTACTTAGCACACATGAAGCCCTGGTTTCTCTCCTCAGCACTTGTATAAGCCAGGTGTGGTAGTGCATGCCTCCCATCCAGGACTAGAGAGGCGGCAGGAGGTGGCAGAAAATGGATGCAAGTATTAGGGTTCAAGGTCATCCTCAAGTTC
>NW_022196905.1:126517920-126575846 GCF_008632895.1 Mastomys coucha | reverse complement strand
TGATAAAGCAAGGATAGAATCCCATCCTAGCACTCAGAGATCAGGGGTAAGGGCATCCTGTCTTTCAGGCCAGCTTAAGCTATATGGTGAGACCCTGTCTCAGAAAACGGAAAATGAAAATACAAAGGGCAAAGGAGATATTATTGCACGTAGGTTTACAGTTCAAGACTCAAATTTGATACATGAAAGAATGCTGCCTCTAGCTACACTGTGAAGGGTGATGTCTGCTGGCCTGAATCCTGATAGGACATGAGATGGTTTAAGGTTTAAGATTCCATGAGGTGGAAAAATGCATATAGGCTGGCTTCAAATGCATGGTGTAGCAGGTGACCTTGAATTTATGATCCTCCTCTCTCCACCACTTGAGAGCTGGGATTACAGACCTGTACCACCTCTGTTGACATGGTGCTGGGGATAGAACCCTGAGATGCTAGAAGATTTTTTTTTTGTCATTTTAATTCATGGCTATCTCAATAGAAGCCTAGTTGTTTTCAGTATTCTGAGGATTGCTTCTAGGACTACATTTAAACACCCAAATTCATGACAGTCCCAAATGTAAATGATACAGTGTTTACATTTAACCTATGCACATCTGTCCATGTACTTGAACTCATTGCTACAATGTTTATCATATTTACAACATGAGTGTGGTAGAGCCTAGAATCCCCCAGTGAGGGGCTAGGAGTGTGGCAATCCAAGAAATACCACCACATAGGGCTGGAGAGATGGCTCAGCAGTTAAGAGCACTGACTGCTCTCCCAGAGGTCCTGAGTTCAATTCCCAGCAACCATGTGGTGGCTCACACCACCACAAAAATAAATCACCCAATTTGGACTTCTCTTAAGACTAAACATTGTGTTAATTTATGACTAACCATTGCATTAACTTAATAACA
The DNA here is from genome assembly GCF_008632895.1 of Mastomys coucha. NCBI lineage: Eukaryota > Metazoa > Chordata > Mammalia > Rodentia > Muridae > Mastomys > Mastomys coucha. The sequence goes on along the minus strand of NW_022196905.1, from coordinate 126,574,951 downwards.
GTTGCAATAGCATTCACTTAAAAGCCCAAACAGATCCCTGGAACTCAAAGGCTAGTCAGCATCACCAGTGAGACACCTTGTCAACAAAATAAAACAATGTTTTGAGGATATCACGGAGGGTGAGGTAAGAAAGAACATAAGAGCTGGAGGGCAGGGAAGGATGCTGTGAGTTGCTGATTCGGGGATTTGACACCAGTCATTGCATACAAGAACACATTGAAGCTGTAGTTCCTTGCACACGACCTCTACAAGGTCAATGCAATGAGTAGGTCACCATTCTCTGTAGTGGGCTGGTCTGCTGTTACTTGTATTCTAACACTAAATACTGGCTCTTAAGATGTGGTGGCCCCCAACAAGCAGATCCTCATGCACACCAAGTGATGCTATGTGAACCATGCTCTCCAATTTAACTGGTCAACGAAAGGTTAGAGCCTGTGATTGGGCAGTGGAGGGAGAAAGGGGGGACTTGAGGGTCGAGTAAGGGGACTGCAGGTAGAGGGAGGAGAAGAAGAAAGAAGATGGAGGTGGAGGAGGCTGCCAAGAGAGAAGATGGACCATGAGAACACGGCAGGAGAAAGAGCAAGTAGCAAGGGACTTTACAGCTAGGGATTAAGTAGCTCCAAACCTGCCCACTAGCTTAGGGCCTGTAAATAAAATACCTGGATTGTGTGTCTTTTATTCAGGCTAGCAAGAATTATAAATTCATTTTATAATTCCCACAGGCAGCACTCACTGGACTCAGTAGGTTACAAAATTAAAAAGGAACAAGAAACTGAAAAGGGAGTTTATTGAGAGAATAGCAGGGGAGGAGGGAGGGGAGAGCTGGGGTGAATATGATTAAGTTACATTGTATACACATGAAATTGTCAAAGAATTCATCAAGGTTTTGTTTTGTTTTGTTTTAGAAAGGTGGCATGATGGTTGGGTTTTGTCAGCTTGCCACAATCTTAGAAATATCTCAGGAGAAGGAATCTTAATTGAGAAAATGCTTCCATAAAACAGACTTCTAGGCAAGTCTGTAGAGCATTTTATTGATTAGTGATTGGTGTGGGAGGTTCCAGCTCGTTGGCGGCAGTGCCACACACCCCTCTGGGGGAGGTGGTCCATGATGAATGAGTTGAACAAGCCACGAGGCATAATCCTCTATAGTTGTTGCTTCAGTTCCTGCCCTAACTTATCTCTTGAAGCAGCCCTAAGTTCAATTCCCAGCACCCACAGGGTAGCTCACCACCTTCTGTAACCCCCATCCCGGGGACTCTAATGCCCTCTTCTGGCTTCCAGTGGTACTGCATGCAGATGGTGCACAGACAGACAAGCAGACCAGCTGACAGGAGACTGATATAGCTGTCTCCTGAGAGTCTCTGCCAAAGCTTGACATATATAGAGGCAGATGCTCGCAACCAACTATTGAACTGATCACAGGGTACCCAATGGAGGAGTTAGAGAAAGGACTGAAGGACCTGAAGGGGTTTGCAACTCCACAGGAAGAACAACAAAATCAACCAACCAAAGCTCCCAGGGTCTAAACTACCAACCAAGGAGTATACATGGAGGGACCCATGGCTGCATCTGTATGTAGCAGAGGATGGCCTTGTCAGGCATCAATGGGAGAAGAAGCTCTTGGTCCAATGAAGGCTTGATGCCCCAGTGTAGGGGAATACAAGGGCAGGGAGGTGGGAATAGGTGGGTGAATGGGGACACACCCTCATAGAAGCGGGAGGACAGGGGATGGGATAGGGGGTTTCTGGCAGGGGAGGAATCGGGAAAGGGGTTGACATTTGAAATGTAAATAAATAAAATATCCAATAAGAAAAAAAGAAAAAAAAAGAAAGAAAGGTGGATAGTGCCTGAGTCATGACAACTGAGCACACACACACACGCACACACACACCAAAAAGTAGGCTCTATTAAAGTAAATTTTCACATAGCCAGCATAGTTATCCTTCGAGTGGAGTAATTTAAAGAGATAGGAGTTGTCGGGTGCAGGGTGAGGAGCTTAGAACTTTTTGCTTCTGAGCCCCAATAAAACAAATACAGAAATCGAGAATAAGAATTTAGAAGCTTGTATAGCAACTTGACAGAGTAATTTTATATCTTGTTGAGTCTAACAGCAACAGAAACAAAAACGAGGCTTGTAAAAAAAAATGTACAGAAACCATTAAAGTGACGGAGTATTTTGATTTGCAGTAAGCATGCACACTCCATGGGTTAGAGTTCTTTGGAATAAGGAAGCCTTGGAGCCTTGGAATCATATTGCAGATGAAAGATTTCCAAGGATCTAGCCATCCTCAGGGATACAAGCTGCAGGACACAGCGTGGAGCCACACGACTATTGGCCGCAGTTCCTTTACAAAAGGACTCTGGAAAACGTCAGAGCCCTGCCAGGATGACTATCACGTGACTGTTGCTATTGGAAGTTGTACTCAAAATATGGAAGATGACTTATTTGGAGAGAAACTTCTATTCACCATTTTTGGGGGAAGAGGGACACAGCAAAAGTCTCTGAGAAGATAATTGGAGAATTATGTCACGTACTACAGAAATCTGTATCCAAAACACTGGGGCAGCCAAACTCTAAATAGCTGTCAAGAATTCCTAAGGATATGCTACGTGAAATAAACCAGACACAAAAGGACGAGGATGAGATGATTCTGCATGCAGAGGCCAGAAGACAGGGAAAACAGAGTTATTATTCACTGGGTACAAAGTTCTTATTTGGGGAGTTGAGAAGGTCTAAGAGACAACTAGTGGGATCCCTATATAACAGGGGAAATGTACTTAGTTCATATAAGTTTTGCCTCCATAAAGAAACAAGGAACTGGGCAGTGGTGGCGCATGTCTTTAATCTCAGCACTCAGGAGGCAGAGGCAGGCAGATTTCTGAGTTCGAGGCCAGCCTGGTCTACAGAGTAAGTTCCAGGACAGCCAGGGCTACTCATAGGAACCCTGTCCCATGTTACTGTGGCTGGGGCTGTAGCTCAGTTGGTTGAGCACTTGCCTAGCATGCACAAAGCCCCGGGCTCCATCCACAGGACCACATATGATGGCGCACACCTATAATGCCAGCATTCGGGGATAGACACAGGGGGATTAAGAGTTCAAAGTCATTTTCAGCTACACAGGGAGTTGGAGGCTAGCCTGAAAGAGCCAGGTAAGGTGGTACATGTCTACCCACACTCTGGGAAGCTGAGGCAGGAGAAGCACAATGGTATAGCCTGGGCTATACAGCAAAACCTTATATCCAAGAGAAGGTAAATTTAAAAACAGCCTCTGTAGTGATGATTTCATCTGGATCTAGTTACTGCACTTAGAAACAAGAGAGCTGCCATTTGCTTTGGGGGCAAAACCGTGGAGAAAGAGAGAAAGAAAGAAATCCATGTTGATTTAAAAAGTGCAGTCAGAATTTCTGCCAGTGTTAAAACTGCAGCAATTCTGTGTCCTTTGACACTCTCCATTGATCATCGGCGTTCTATTGAAATTTTTCTCACTTCTGTGCAAAATCTGTCTCCTTGCTGATTGTCTGCGCTGAGTCAGCAGACCATCGTCTGGATGAGAGCCATCTGAAGACTGCACACAGTAGAGGAGGGGACGGCTTAATTCTGCTTTTCCTTGTGGCTATATGAGTGTTCCCTTCTATGGCATCCTTAAACAAACTCTTCTCAGAGTGGAGGAGATGGCTCAGTGGTTAGAATGCTTGCTGCACGAGAGTCAGGACCAGTTTGAATTCCCAGAACCTGTATAAGGGTCACGTGGTGTTGACAACAGCCTGTAGTTCCAAGCCTGGAAAGCAGAGATGAGGGGACCTCCCGAACAAGCTAGCTAGGCAAAGTAGCCACATCTGCCAACTCCGAGTTTGACTGAGACCCCCTGCCTTGATAAGCAAGGTGGAGGTGCAATTGAAGATAATGCATACACCCACACACATGCATGCATGCACCCACGCGCGTGCGCACACACACACACACACGCACACACACACACGCGCACACACATACACTTCTACTCACCCAGAAAGGGAACCCATGACAGACCAAAGTGACGATTGTACCAAGTCTACTTTGGGGAGCCAATGAGATTTTATTGGAACCCCAATAAGAGGAGTAAGGATGAGAGGTGACTTACAGGCATGACCCAAAGCTGCTATATCACTGAATCACCCACCCCAACATGGCCACAATATAGGAAGCTGCATACTTGGAGATCTCCACAGAACCTGTGGGTATCTGGATAGGTCTGAAAATCTCTCTTAGCACTGGTTATAGCTTCTATAACCTGGGGGATAGGACCTTGTGTTGTGGATGGGCCCGGTGCTGTTTGTATTTTGATGCTAATTCAGCTCTCCAGAGAGGGGCTGCGGACAAGAAGTGAGTCACATACTCAGATGACTTCTTGTGAACCAATCCTCTAATGAATAAAGGGGCCAATCACTGGGCAAGTAGGAGGGACTTCCGGGTTGGCGAGGGGAAGAGAGGAGGAGGCAAGAGAGGGTCTTTTTGGACAGGATTAGTGTGAGGACAAGATGTAGCTACGAGTGTCTCCCAGTTTCAATGGCAGATCCGTTAGGACTCGCCACCGGAGGATTTAGATTTAATAAGGCTTACAAGTTAGGATTTTAGTTGTTGCACCCAGCGATTGAGTTACTGTCGTTTCTGAACTAAGTTTGTGTTGTGTTTTTCCTTCACACGGTGTCTCATCTGGGTTCAAGAGAGAAAGGAAGGGTAGCAAAAGTGTGAAGTGTGGGTTTGCCCGAGGTGCACCATAAGGGCCGTGGGGGATTTGAAGCACAGCGGGATTGGTGTGGTAACAACCTGCAAGTGGGAACCTAGTGACCTGAGAGATTGTGAAATTCTGAGTTAGAACTTCCATGAGATAAAAACATGTCGGCCATTGCCCGCCAGAGCATGACTCGTGCCGGTTCGTATTTTTTAATATTTCCCACAACAATCTTGTCTTAGTCAGTGTTCTATTGCTGTGAGGAGACACCATGACCACAGCAACACTTACAAGGGAAAACATTTCATTGGGCTTGACTTAAGAGTTCAGAGGTTTAGTCCATAGTCATCGTGATGGCATGCAGGCAGACATGGTGCTGGAGAAGGAGCTGCAAGTTCTACATGTGGATCCATAGGCAGCAGGAATAGAGATGCACTAGACCTGGCTTGGGTTTTTGAAAACCCGCAAAGCCCACTTCCGATGACACACTTCCTCCAACAAAGCCACACCTCATGATCTTTCCGAATGGTGCCACTCCCTGGTGACCAAATGCTCAAATTTATGAGCCTATGAGATTCATTTTCATTCAAACCACCACAGCCCCAGTTAGGACCTTGTACGTATGTATCAGCTTTCCCAGACATGTAAATTTTGTTCACTTCCTGAGTTTCACGAGCTTCGCACCGTTCCTCCTAGGAGGACTGTTCTAGTTCAGAGGGAAAGTGCTAAACTGCATCATTCGAGCATGGGCACTGGAGTAAAGATCTGCAAATCTTCTGGTGTTGTTTGGCTGTTTTTGTTTGTTTGTTTGTTTGTTTGGCCTTTCGTTTGCTTTGTTTTTTAATCCAGGCATGGTAGTACACACTTGTGACCCCACAGCTGGGGAGGCAGTACAGACTAGAGGATCCCTGGGGCTCACTGGCCAGCTAGCCTAGCCTATTTGGCCAGACTAATGAGAGATGACCCCATCTCAAAATATTGAGATGGATAGCACTGGAGGAACAACAACTGAGGTTGTTCTCTGAGAGAGAGAGCCCACACTCCTAGCCTTGTCTGTGACCTCTCAGATAAGAATGGTGTTTCATAACAACGACCTCTCCCAGGAGGCAATCAACTTGCACCGCATCTAAACAAGTAATTTTCAACCTGTGGGTTGCACCTCCAAATGACCCTTCCACAGGGGTCACAAATCAGATATCCTGCATATCAGATATTTACATTATAATTAATAACTGTAGCAAAATTAGAGTTATGATGTAGCAACAAAATAATGTTATGGTGCGGGGAGGGCTGTCAACACAACATGAGGAACTGTGTTAATGGGTGGCAGCATCAGGATCAAATCCAATCTCTCATTTCAAAAGCCAGTAGAAGAATTACAGTCAAAGGAAGAATTCCCCTGGGAGCCTCCTGATGATCCTCATGAATTACACTGCTTTGTGCAATCAAACCCCAGCATACAAGAGCCTCATCTGAGAGCTAACCATATAAAAGAGACTTGGTGATATAAGGGGAGGTAAGGATGCAAGGATGCTCGCTCTTGAAAGAAAGCCTAGGGGACGGAAATGCCATTTAACAAATAAGAGTCGCACCAGGATTTAATGAGGACAGATAAACACCTTTCAAAGGCAGGCCTAACAGTGCCTACAGTCATTCCTCAGGCACCTGTGCTACCCCCAGACTGTGCTAAGAGCACTTACCATCCTCATATCCCTAACCATCTATAGGATAAACAATTATCCTTGGTCATAATGCAGAACAAATGGTCAAGTACAAGTATATAACCTCTAATCTTCCACGTCTGAGGGGTCACTTTAATCATTTTGTGTTTGTGAGTTTATTTTAACAGTAGGAAAGGGGATTCTTAGCATAGTGTATGTTTGAGAATACAAAGAGTTCTACTAACTGGGTAAGAACTGGAGGAACAAGATAGAGCATTCATTTGAGGTCTAGATGGCGCAAGATTTGACTGACAGTTCATTTATTGAGAGAGTGTGTATTGGATGAGGCCTAACGATGCATGCTCGTCACCCACCCACTTGGGAGGCTGAGGCAAGTGGACTGAAAAGTCCAGGTCTAATGGACTAGAGTAAATCAAAGCTAGCAACTCTGTACAACCTGTCAAAAATAAACAAGGGCCAGGAACACAGCTCAGTGATAGTGTGACTAGACTCCTCTAGTGAGGGGCTAGGGGCATGGCTCAGCGGTACAGCACCTGCCTAGAATCCCCCAGTGAGGGGCTGGGAGTGTGGCTCAGCGGTAGAGCTCCTGCCTAGAATCCCCCAGGGAGGGGCTGGGAGTGTGGCTCAGCGGTAGAGCCCCTGCCTAGAATCCCCCAGTGAGAGGCTGGGGGCGTGGCTCAGTGGTAGAGCCCCTGCCTAGAATCCCCCAGTGAGAGGCTGGGGGTGTGGCTCAGTGGTAGAGCCCCTGCCTAGTATGTGTGAGGCCAACCCTAGATTTCAATTCCTAAAACCACAAAGAGTTTTAAGACCTGTGATATTGGGAATTTAGAGCCAGCCTGAATTATGTGAGACACCCTGGAAGGAAGGAAGGAAGGAAGGAAGGAAGGAAGGAAGGAAGGAAGGAAGGAAGGAAGGAAGGGGGAGGGAGGATAGAAAGGAGAAAGGGAGGGAGGGAGGGAGGAAGGGAGGAAAAGGAGGAGAAAATATTTATCACATCTCTTTAAAACACTCAAATCAAGGCCCAAAGTTAAAGTTGTAATATCCCCCACATAGCATAAAACAACCCTCTCCTTAAGTCTGTCTCAAGTCTTTGAAAGATGAATGCTGTTCCCAACCCTTCCCCCTTCCTTGCATTCTGTACAAGTTGCTGGGTCCTTTTCAGCTTGACCTCTCAAACTTCATAGGCTCCACCCACACCTCCTTATTTTATACCCCTTCAGCTCCTTCAGCCCTTCTCCTAACTCCTCCATTGGGGACCCAGTGCTCAGTCCAATGGTTGACTGCGAGCATCCTCCTCTGTACTTGTCAGGCTCTGGCAGAGTCTCACAGGAAACAGTTATATCAGATTCCTGTCAGCAAGCATTTCTTGGCATCTGCAGTAGTGTCAGGGTTTGGTGTCTACATATAGGATGGATCCCCAGGTGGGGCAGGCTCTGGATGGCCTTTCCTTTAGTCTCTGCTCCACACTTTGTCTCCATATTTCCTCCCTTGAGTATTTTATTCCCCCTTCTAAGAAGAACCAATGCACCCACACTTTGGTCTTCCTTCTTCTTGAGCTTTATGTGGTCTGTGAATTGTATTTTGGATATTCTGAGCTTTGGGGCTAATATCCACTTATCAATGAGTACATATCATGTGTGTTCTTTTGTGACTAGGTTACCTCACTCGGGATGATATTTTCTAGTTCTATCCATTTGCCTAAGAATTTCAAGAAGTCATTGTTTTTAATAGCTGAGTAGTACTCCATTGTGTAAATGTACCACATTTTCTGTATCCATTCCTCTGTTGAAGGACATCTGGGTTGTTTCCAGCTTCTGGATATTATAAATAAGGCTGCTATGAACATAGTAGAGCATGTGTCCTTGTTATATGTTGGAGCATCTTCTGGGTATATGCCCAGGAGTGGTATAGCTGGGTCCTCTGGTAGTACTACATCCAATTTTCTGAGGAACCACCAGACTGATTTCCACAGTGGTTGTACCAGCTTGCAATCCAATCCCACCAACAATGGAAGAGTGTTCCTCTTCCTCCACATCCTCGCCAGCATCTGCCGTCACCTAAGCTTTTGATCTTAGCTATTCTGACTGGTGAGAGGTGGAATCTTAAGAAAATCTCACACATTAGTTAGATTTGGTCCTGTTTTGAGACAGGATCTCCTTGTATATCCCAGGCTGGCGTCGAACTAATAATCCTGAGGATGGGAAGATTGTTCCGTGAATCAAGTATTGCTGTGCAGATGTGAGGACTCAGTAACCCCTTAAAGGCCAGGTATAGTAGGATATAATCCCATCACTAGGGTAGGGGAGTGAAGAACTAAACTCAATGTCAAACCAGCATAGCAAATCTGTCTCAAAAAAAGGAAAAAAAAAAAAGGATACAAAGCCTGGGAGATGGATCAATGGTTAAGAGTACTTGACTCTCAAAGAGAACCCAAGTTCAGTTCCTAGCATCCTTTTATGGTGACTCACAACTGCCTATAACTCCAGCTCTGGAGATCTGAATTCTGTGGGCACTACACTCATACATACACACCCAAAATAACTAACACACATGTGTATAATTAGAAATAAAAATCTCTAAAATAATGATAATAAGGTGCAGAGCAATTAAAGAAGATACCTGACATCAATGTCTGGCCTCCACATGCACACAACATATACTCTTAAACACAGAAAATGCTGATAATATTAATTAACATTTCATATAAACAATATAACAAGAATAATAATTAAAATTAGTTTGTCTTATAGATTTTTATACCAATTTGTCATTACAAAATGCATAAAGAAGGAATATAAAATATTCAGACTTAAGATCTCCATTTTGATGTATCCCTCTTGATTTTTAGAACCCCCCAGGGCTGTGTGATAGCTTGTTCTACACAGGAGTGCATAAACATCTACAACCCTAAAGACGTTCTCAGAACAGGAGCTTTACCACTGCCATACAAGATCTCGTGCTCTGATAAATGTTCTGATAAAAGAGAGTCTAGGAAGACAGTCAGTAGATTCCAAGTTAAGAAACCATATAAAACTGCGGAAGTACCACATAAAATACCATGATTCCCTTCCCTAGCAGTGATGTGCTTGTGAGAACACAGAAATCGGAGATAAGATTAAGTCAGGCCCCTGTTGCTGTGGAGCCTCATGATGATTTACAAACCTCAAAATTTCATGGGGAAGAGAATTCCTCTTTTTCTCCCTCCCCTCCTCCTTTTCTGTTCCCTTCTCTTCTTTTTTATGGTTATTTTGTTTGTTTGTTTGTTTTGTTTTGTTTTGTTTGTAGTGTTGATGGGACCTAGGTTTTTTGGGTGTTGCTAGGAAATCTCTCTACCACTGATCCAGACCTCCAGCCTCCTCCTGTCTCTGAGCAATGCTCTGCCACTGAACCAAGCCTCTAGCCCTTGGTATTTTGAGATAAGGTCTTACTTTAAAGCCCAGGCTAGTCTTGAGCTCAAGATCCAACCCCCAACCCCTTCCCAGAAACACTCTAGTACTGGGATCACAGACACACTATCAGGAAACCTAACTTCATCCTTCTTGAGGAGTTGGGAACTGACCAAAGTATTTAAAAGGCCTGTTAAATTCCATAATTCTGTAAGTCTCGTTCTATGACTACGGAGTCATGGGCCATCTCCTCACTGTCAAATACTAGGCAGGATCTCAACTCCTCAGCCATGCTCCCCAGCCCTTCATTGAAGGATTCTAGGTAGGCACCCACTATTGTTGAGCCGTACCCATGGCCTCTTACTATTGGGATTCTAGTCAGGTGCTCTACCATTGAGCCATAGAGCCAGCTCCTCACTAAGGGATTCTAGGCAATTGCTCTGCAATAGTGATCCCCAAGTTAGCCCATACAGCAAACAATGTCTCATGAGAAACCTTTCAAGTCCACAGCTTCCCTGGCATCCTTCTTGGTGTCTATGATTCCAGCAATTTGAAGAGAAGTCTGGGAATGTTGTAGCTTCAGTGGTATTATATCAAACCTAGTTTTATAACCACTGAATAGAAATTTCATCTGCTATCATTATTTCCAATACATCTGCTACTCGCAGAATAATACTTTCCATTGGAAATATAGCTCCTACTTCATCATAATGGTTAAAGGCAATAGAGGATTCGCCTTACACATCTTACATACCCTATACATCTCAGGAGAACTTTCTTGGGATGCACCTATTGCTTATATGTGAAAAATAACTATATATAGGCTGTGCTTTAATGGCTGTACAATCACTATATCATAATAGAGTGTAATCCTGAGCAAAATACTTGCAATTTTAGTTATGTGTACAGATGTGTGTCTATGTATGCACACATGAATGCAGTATCTTCAGAGACCACAAAAGGGAGTCAGATCCCTTGGAGCTCATGTTTCTGGTGGTTGTGAACCGCCTGGCATGAGTTCTGAAATCTGATAAGAAGTCCTCTGGAAGATCAGTATACACTCTTAATGGCTGAGTCAACTTTTCCGCCCTCCAAATCTTTTTTTTTTTTTTTTTTAGTGTAAACCCAGCGATTTTTTTTTAATGTAACTTAGTAATCAGTCAAAACATTCTTTCATGTACAGATATTTATAGCCATACCTGAGCACATACCTGCACTGTTTAGTAATATATATTAGTTTCTTTTCTCGTTGCTATGACAAAATATCTAACAACAGTAACTTAAAGAAGGAAGGATTTACCTTGGCTCACCATCAGGAAGTTTGAGCAGGAAATGCTGGTCCTTGGCTTAGCTCCTCCTTTTTAATCAGCCTAGGACCCCAGCCTAGGGGATGATGCCGCCCACATTCAGAGTATGTCTCACCATTTCAATTAACCATGTAGAAACACTCTCGTTGTCATGCTCAAAGGGTGTCTCCTGGATGTTTCTAAATCCCATTAAGTTGACCATCAATATTAATCATTCCATCATGTTTGAGTAAGATACTCACATCTGCAGCTAGCTTCCAGAAAACACCAGGAAATTCCCCACACACTCTATCTCCTTTCTTGCTCTCATTCACTCTCATTCTCCTTAACACTTGAGGAAATTTAAAAAGAACCAATAGGTGTATAGTACATCAAAGTCCCCCAAGGAAAATATTTGAATATTTCCCATCTATTTTCTTCTCCTGCTCTTTATGTTTCTCAATGAGAAGAAAGGTAACACTTACATTCATGTCAACACAAAAGGCCTCTCTGTCTGTGCATATCCCCTATTAAAGCATTCAGAGATTCAATGTCAAGGTATGTATTATACATACTTTTTTTTTCCTGGGCCATTATCAGCATTCTTACAACACCATTATTCTTCAGCCCAGCTAATGCTCCTGTCAGAGATTTAGCAACAAGCATGGAAAAATGTCAAACAGTAGGAAAGAAACCTAACTGTTCTTTCCAACCTCAAAGATGGGGAGGATGCGGGGGGGGGGGGGGGGGGGGGGGGGGGGGGGGGGGGGGGGGGGGGGGGGGGGGGGGGGGGAGCCAGATTGTCTTTGATGGAAACTCAGAACCATTCCAGGGTAAAATCCAATGGGTTTTATCTGACACAGCAGTGGAATCTCTCATTTGTTTTTCTCAGCACACCTGAGTCCTGTTCTGAATAATTTCTCTCTCTCTTTTCTTTTTCTCTTGCCAATATACTTAATAAAAATGGGAACCTGAGCTGTTACCATTGTGCCTTCTTCCCAGGAGGTATCTAGCTTAGAAGGAGAAGGAAATCACCTGCAAGACTCACCCAGCCCAGGCTGCAGCGTGCTGTAAGATTTAAGGGGCAGTAAAAGCCCCCTCTGGAGAAGAGTATTTTTCCAAGCTGCTTACCAAGGTGCCTAGAATTACAACCCTTCTGCTGTTAAGACATTGAGAGCCTCCATTAAAATGCAAATATAGGAGGTGAGTTACTTTATCAAAGTATCTGGAGGTAGCTTGAACCAGTTTATGGCTTAATCCCCAAACCCAAAAACTGGTGAGACACAGGACCATAGCCTCTGGTGAGAGCAAAGGTGGTACCAAAATTTGGAGTTGGAGACCACTCTGGGCCACATAGAGGCCCTCTCTGTGTGTGGTGATTCGAATAAAATAGCCCCCTTAGGCCCACAAGGAGTGGCACTGTTAGGAGGTGCGGCCTTGAGGAAGTGTGTCACTGAGGCTGGGCTTTAAGGCCTCAGATGCTCCAGTGTCTCAATCTCTTTCTGCTACCTGCTGAGCTGGATATAGAACTACCTCTTCAGCACCATGTCTGCCTTCGCGCCGCAATGCTTTCTGCCTGGACGATAATGAAGTAGACCTTCAAACTGCAAGCCAGCCCCAACTAAATGCTGTCCTTCATAAGAGGTGGTCTGGTCACGGTGTCTCTCCCCAGCAATAGAATACTGACTGAGACACTGCATAGTTATACCTGACAGAAGCAAGTGGATGGAGCCTTTATTTGGACGCATAGTTCCAGAAGGGTCAGTTTATCCTGAAGAGGAGGGTCTGGTATCAGGGGCTTCCATGGTGTCAGGAGTGTGAAGCCAAGAAGCCTTACCTCCTCATATCCTGGTGAAACGGGAAGCAGAGTATAGACAGGAAGCTAGCTAAGCCACCCCCAGTGACCCACTTCCTTCAGTAAGTAAGGCTCTGCCTCCTAAAGGTACTATAGCCCACCCAAACAGCAGCACCAGCTGGGGAGCCAAAGTCCAAACAAATCAGATGGTAGGGGACCTTTCACATCCAAACTGTAACACTGTGGAAAAAGAGAGAGACAGAAAGAAAGAGGGGGAGGAAGATAGGGAGGGGGGGCTCACTGGGCTAATTGCAGAGATGGCTGAGCAGTTAAGGGTGCTTGCTGCTCTTCCAGAGAACCTGAGTTCCATTCCCAGCATCTACATCAGGTGAGTGACTAGGATCTGTAACTCCAGCTCTGGGGATCTTCTAGCATGCCTCCATGGGCACTGTTCTCTCTCTCTCTCTCTCTCTCTCTCTCTCTCTCTCTCTCTCTCTCTCACACACACACACACACACACACACACACACACACACACAGTCTGTTTTCAAAGAGATTAAGAGTCAGTGCATATGTGCTCTCCTCAACAGCTCTGGCTAAGCAACAATGGCCTTGAACTTCAAAGATAATGTCAAAGAACCATTAACATACTAATGGATTATCTTCCTCCTGCTGGAAGAACGTCTCCTGTGGATTACTTCTCAATTTTGTCCTTTGTCTGGGCCTGTTTAGCACTTTTCCTCCCTCTGTGGCTGTTTCAAAGGAAGCAGTACCATTCCGTGGTAGACATTGTTAGCAATCTCCAGTATTCTCGTTCCATTCTGGATGCTGGAAGGAGGAAGCGGTTTGCAGATGGGTAAGAAAGGTGGACCCCCATCCTGTTAAGTATTTTCTAAGTCACAACGGTAAATGTTTGTGAACAGTACAGATTTTCTGTTTTGTTTTTATGAGATGGCTTTGTGTGTGTATGTGTGTGTGTGTGTGTGTGTGCGCGCGCGCGTGAGAGAGAGAGAGAGAGAGAGAGAGAGAGAGAGAGAGAAAGAGAGAGAGGAGGATGGGGCAGCATCTAAAGGTGCTCAGCTCTCTCCTCCCACCACGTGGATTCCAGAGATGGAATCACACCATTACATTTGCACAGCAAACAACTCCACCCTTTTAAAAACGTAAAAACTGAGACAAGACCATACTATGTAACCTAGCATGGCCCAGAACTGGTAGCAGTTCCATCCCTTTCTTCTGTTCTCAGTGACTAGGATTATATAGTCATGCACCACCGTGGCAGACTTCTTATTCAATTCATTTTATGCTTGACTTCCAATTTCTTTAACCTAATGTCTGACGTTGCTACATTTTAAAGCCATCTTCCTGCATCACTCACACAGGATCCTACACCCTTCTGAAACCTTCCCTCCTTGGCCAGTCTTCTGTTATCTTCTTTTTCTCGCTGACTTCACACTTACTATGCACAGCACGTAATCCCCATCTTACAACACGCTACCCTGTTCGCTAATTATTGGAATCACTCAATTTGGCCCTTGAATCTACGCTAATTATCGTATGCTAATATACGAAATCACGCCTTGCCCCAGTTCCTCGTGTGTGTGCCTTTACTCTCCTCTCCAGCTTGACCAGCAATTTCCTATAAGCCAATCCAATACTTCTTTCTCACCTTTAAGGGAGAAGACCGAGATGTTGGACTGGCATTTGCTAAGTCCTTTAACCTTCCCTTTGGAGGATGCCGACAACCTCATGCTTTGGAGAACAGAGTAGAAATGGAAGAACACTTTAGAAGTTAAACTGATCTATATAAATCTTCAAGTAAGCTAGTCCAGCCATTCCCTCAGTACAGCCTTTGCTCTCCACCATAGAATGTTGCCATGTATTAGAAAGCTCTCCAAAATCTTCTAAGGGATTGCCTAGCATATTCAAGACTTGACTTCACCATAACTTCAGGGCTGGGGATGTGGCCTGGTTGGTGCAGTACTTGCCAAGCATGCATGAGTCCCTTGGTTCCATCCCCAAAACTATAGAAACTGAGCATGGTGCCTCACACCTGTAGTCCCAGAACTCAGGAGGTATAAGGAGCAGGCCTGTAGCAAGACTTGCTCCACCTTGTAATAGGAAATGTTTGGAAGTTGTTTTGAAATAAGTTATTTGCAGTGAGTTGTTTTGATGTATTAGTTATCTAGAATAATATATGGAAGATGTTTTGCCAAAATGAGAGATATTAGAAGTATATACTTGTGCAGAAATTTTCCATAAGAAAAGTAAACAACTTAAGAATATAACCAGACTCGAGTGGTTATCTAAACCCTGCTCCAGTGTGACGTCAAAAATAGTTTAAAGAGGTGGCTAGGAGACAAGCTGGCATCCCCGGCTCTTGGTAGCCACGGCCGCTTAATGTGACCCTCCTGAGCCTCCAAGACTCTGCCACAACAACCAGAGACCATCCGAGACCACCCAAGACTTCGTGGGCAAGTAATCTTCGTGGTCAAACATTATCTACAGTCAAATCTTTCTTCGTGGTCAAGTATAACCCTCCTGCCAAGAGATAGCTGGACCTGCTGGACACCAACTACTTTCTGTTCTTCCAAGAACGCCACGCCCTGCCTCAGAGATAGCTGAGCCTGCCTCCAGAGACACTGTCAGGTCGTATACACCATAATAGGCAGTAGAGTGAAGCCATATATGTTCTAATATGTGGTAAAGTGAAATGTTTAGCTATTATATTGTCATAGCCTTTATCCTTTTAGCTCCGATAACATACTGTATGCTGTGTATAGTTGTATTGGAAACTGACATAAAGCATTCAAAACCTAAACAGTGTGTCGAGTCCTCTCTTACCACTCCTGAGGTATTTCTCGTGGTGGAGTCCAGTATACGAGTGCCTGAGTGAAGGAGCTCTGTCTCCATCCTTCCCAGCGGGAGCTGCCACTTGGCCCTTGCTTGCGACAGGAGGTAAAGACAAGAAGATCAGAAGTCTGAGGCCATCATTGGCTACTGTCTTACTTAGGGTTTCTATTGCTCTGTTGAAGCACCATAACCAAAAAGCAAGTTGGTAGAGGAAAGGGTTTATTTGGCTCACACTTCCACATTGCTGTTCATCACTGAAGGACGTCAGAGCAGGAAGTCAAACAGTCCAGGAACCTGGAGGCAGGAACTGATGCAGATGCCATGGAGAAGTGCTGCATACTGGCTTCCTCCTTGTGGCTTGCTCAGCCTGCTTTCTTATAAAATCCAGGACCACCGGCCCAGGGATGGCACCACCCATACATGGGCTGGGCCCTCCCCCATAACCTAATAGCTAGATCTCATGGAGGCATTTCCTCAACAGAGACTTCTTCCTCTCTGGTGATTCTAGCTTGTGTCAAGTTGACACACAAAACCAGCTAATACAGCTATGTAGTCAGTTCAAAGCCAGCCTGGAATCCATGAAGACATGACTTCAGTGAAATCTAGATTGCGTGGGAATCAGTGAAGAGGTTCAGTCCATTACCATCATGGCAGAAACCATGGCAGCATCCAGGCAGACATGGTGCTGGAGGAGCTGAGAGTTCTACGTCTTGATCCACAGTCAGCAAAAGGAGAATATGTACCACTCTGGGTGTAGTGTGAGCTATCTGAGACATCAAAGCCTACCTCCACAGTGACACATTTCCTCCAACAAGGCCCACCTACTCCAATAAGGCCACACCTCCTACTAGCGCCACTTCCTATGGCAAAGCATTTAAACACGTGAGTCTATGGAGCCCATTGCTATTTTAACCACCACAATTTTGTTATAACAGACAAAACTATCATAGCTTCATAAACCCTTTCATCTAACCAGTCTTAGAGGGAAGGGATCCACTGGCCCTTGTTCTCAGGCCCACACACTGCCTTCTTTATTCTTAAACCATGGAGACCTGACCTCTACAAATGGAATATCCCAGCCTCCTTTGCCATTTGGTTTCTAATGTGTTCCCTCCAAAGACAGGCAGTGGCAGAAGACTCTGGAGGTCATAACGGCCAGACCATGCCTTTGCTTTCCCCTTTCCTCCCCCAGGTACTGCCCCATCTCTGCAGTTTCTCATCAGAGATGAGCATCTGGCCCCCACCAGGTGAGACAACTCTCGGAGTCTGATAACTCCCTCTTCCTCTCAATAGGTTGCTCCAGCCCAGCTGTGTGTGGGCAAAAACAGCAGATTGCCTCTGTTACTTATTTGAGATGAATCACCAGCCCTCTTAGCTTTTCAGCTCTGCCCATATTTGACAGCTAGTTCCCAGTACTTGACTATCTTCCACTGAGCTAGCTGGTGTGGGCTCTTGTACCACCCCCTACATCCCCCTAACATACACACACTGGTCTCTAATGGATAGACACTGATGATACACCCCTTCTCTCTGCACCTCACATCCTAGTCTTTCAGAATTCTATTCACGCTGGGATTATCCAAGTGGATATTAACAAAGCCTCTTGTTTAAAAGTTAAACAGAAAAGCAATTCTCAATGATGCAGTAAACAAACCTGAAATAAAGTTAAAGCACAAAGCAACAGCATGATAAATTGGTTCAAATGTTGTTCTTTTTTTCTTTTTGATAAAACTGCTAACATAAACAGGGAAACTGACAGATATAATTAAGGGAATATTTTTAATTAGAAATTAGAAAGGAGATAAGACCATTTATAGAAGATATGTTTTTCACCCAATTCCAAAGAGAAAGTTACATGTACTTGTAAACAAATATATTGAAATCCTCAGTGAAATAAATAATTTCTAGAAAAGTAAAGATTATGAAAAAGAATCTAGGAAATATAATTCTAAAAGGAATAATTGTCAAGAACTTGAGAAATTTATTCAAAAACAACTCAAAAACACAGTTGGTCTCAATATTTCCACCAGAATAATGTTGAGATTTTTAGGAAATCTGAACCAGATGGGATTGGGGTGGGAGAGTTAACAATAGTAGCAGAAATCTGTAATATCAGTACTCAGGAGGCTGAGACAGGAGGCGGCCAAAGGTGGAGAGCTTAAGGCTAGCCTGGGCTACAATAATGAGAGAGAGAGAGAGAGAGAGAGACAGAGACAGAGACAGAGACAGAGACAGAGTCAGAGAGACAGAGACAGAGACAGAGACAGAGAGAGATTGAACATTGTACAAAATATCTATCTGTGGTGGTCAGTGTTGATTGCCACCTTGAAAATGAACTTTCAGACTCATCTATGAGGGACTTTCTAGGTTGGGTGAAATGAATAGGGAATATACTCCCAGAATGAAAGCAGCACCATCCCAGCCCAGGCCCTGAACTGAAAATAAAAAGCAGAGAGAGAGGGAACTGAACACTGGCATTCATCTCTCTCTGCTTCCTAATCATATATACAGTGTGACCGGCTGCCTCATGCCTCCCTTGCTGTGTTGGACTGTGCACCCTCAGACAGTGAGCCACAATAAATCCTTTCTTCCTGTAGTCGCTTCTTCTCAGGTATTTTGTCACAGCAACAAGAAAATATTTAATAGAATACCCATCTAGAATGAAAAGGAAGTTGAGTACTTTGTGTGTATTAGGCAAGGATGATGAAGATAGAACAGGTGGAAAGAAAATCAGAGGGGCAGGTTCATATAAACATGGACAGAAAAAGATGAAAGAAAATCATCGGCTCCCAAAAGAAGCGTGTGCTGCTGTGTTGTTGCAGATCTTTATAATAATGGATTTCCTATGTGGTTGTTTTTGAGGCATTGTTAACAATTTTGCTGATATATAACTTTTTAAAAGAAAGAGATGTGGGGATGTCTCACTATGCTACCCAAGCTGGTCTTGAACTTCTGGACTCAAGTGATCCTCTTTGTTAACCCTCCCAAGTAGCGAGGGCTATAAGTGCATGCAGCTACGCTCAGCTTGAGATATAATTACACTATAAAAAGATAAGGAAGAGAGGCTGGTAAGACGGCTCAGTAGGTAAAGATGTTTATTCCTAATCCTGACAACCTGATTTGATCCCCAGGATCCACAATGTAGAAGGAGAAAATGGACTGTCACTGTCAAAGTTGTCTTCTGACCTACACAGACATATGCTCTGATACCTCTCACCCCCAAATAAATAAATGTGATAGATAGATAGATAGATAGATAGATAGATAGATAGATAGATAGACAGACAGATAGACAGATAGATAGGAAAGGTTGGAGAGTTGACTCAGTGAATGAAGTGTTTGCCACAGAAGCATGAGGGTCTGAATTCAAGGCCTAGAACCCATAGTTTAGATAAGTAAATGAGTAAATAAAGCCAAGCATGATTGTGTAAAGACAGACAGATAGACCTGAGTCTTCCTGACCAGTCAGTCTAGCCTACTTGTCAGATTTGAGGCAACTGAGAGACCCTGTATCAGAAGAATAAGGTAGATGACACCAAGAGCAAAGGTAAGGTTTGTCCTCTGCATATGGACACATTGTGGTTAATTTTAATTAATAGGGAATTTCTACTCCACTTTTGGTCATTTACTTCCAAATAAAAGACACGAAACCTTTATACTTATAAGAAGCCTTAACATACTAGAGCTTGGCAGATATCAACCCTCTATATTATGTCCACTTCCCTATCACTTAACAGTGTGGTATTACATACCATGTTCTGCCTGGGCCACTCTTACTCCAATGGGCTAGCCCTCATGGCCATGTTTTCATGATTCACCTACCCCCTTGGCATCTTCCCCTCTATCTGTAGTCTCTCTCTTCTCTCTATGCTCAAACCCCAAGCCCTGGGAACTGAAGCCCCTCCTACCTCTCTTCTGCTCAGCTATAGGGTGTAGACATCTTTACTCACCCAATAGTTTTAAATTAAGGAGAAAGGTCACATAGCATCACTCCATGTATGTGAGGAGTCCCTTGTCCCTGGGGGAAACTAGACCTCTTGGGCCAGTATTTAGCATTACAATACTTAACAACAGACCAAACCTGAATACACACAGAGAGAGACACACAGAAAGAGAGAGAGAGAGACACACACACACACACAGAGACACACAGAGAACAGTCTACACAATATAAAAGTAAACAGCTACTTGACACAGCTGCCCTGTGTGACTAGAAATCAAAGCAAAGATATCCAGAGAAAACATTCACAACAGACGAAACACAGTGTTCGTATCAGTGACATATAAGCAACCAACAGCGCATGAATACAAAACAGGTAAAGCTCCAATATATAAGCTGAGAGAGAACTTGACAATTCATGACAAAGGCATGGAGAGGGGGGGTGGATATCAGTAAACTGACACATACAAAACTGTTTGATGTTAGCTGGGCATGGTGGCACACACCTGGAATCCCGGATGTAAGCAGGGGGATCAAGAGTTCAAGGTAAACTTTGCCTACTACACATCAAGTTCAAGAGCCTGTCTAGGGAGAAGACGCCAACAAGGAGCTTTTCTTGTGATCCAAGAAATGTCCACTCAAAGAGAGTTGTGATCTCTGATGCCTTTTACGAGGTGAAAGGTCTCTGCAGCATGAGGAGAAACTAGAGTGTGACTAGCAGTATTTTATTGCACTTTATCTATTCATTCCGTGTTGGGGGACACATCATGGTAAGGTGGCCCTGGTGGAGGTCAAGGGATAGCTTACAGGAGCCGGTCCTCTTCTTGTGCCATGTGGGCCCCTGGGTTCCAACTTAGGTCATCAGCTTTGGCAGCAGGCACCTTTGCCAGCCAAGCCATCCTTCTGGCACAGTTAGGAGTGTTTTAGAAGTTGTCTGGTGTTAGAGTGTTGCTCATCTGCCCTTGAACTTGACTTTGGTTCCGGTTAGCCTCCAACTCTTAGTCTTCCTTCCTTTGCACCCCAAATGCTGAGATTGCAGCAATACAACCCCACACCTGGCACCCCCAAGGAATATTTAGAGATTAAAGAAATAATAAAGCTATTTCTATTAATTGCACTATTAATTGCAAAATCATTCTGAAAATCTGAATAAATATAGTTTAATTCCACAACAGTGGAATTAAGGATGGATTATAAATTATTATTTATACTTATAATAAAAATGACATTTTATTAAGTACTCTTATGTCCATTGCTCCCTTTTAAGCTCCATCAATATGATGAAATGGGTAGGAACCGCTGAGTCTCAAAAAAAAATTAAATGACTTGCAGAAAAACACACAGTCGGTGGCTCTGAACGCCATTCCCATGCTCTGGGTTCTCTACATGTTAAAAGGGGTGGTTTTGAATATCTGTTCTGAGCCTCAGTTTCCTCATCTGCAAAATGAAGCTATCTACAGCATCCAAAGAGTAGTTATAAAGATCAAATGAAGTCTTCAAAAGCTATGAAACTGGGTTGGGGAGATGGCTCAGTTGGTAATGTGCTAGCCATGCAAGCATGAGGACCAGAGTTCTATCCCAAAAGCCTACATTAAAAATGCAGGGCACCTCTAGCCTTAATATTAGAGGAGGTGCATAGTCTTACTGGCCCCTTTATACCCATGGGTAGCCTGCCCTTTTCTGAAGAGAAACAGAGAAGTGGATCAGGGGAGGTGGGGAGGGAGGGACTGGAAAGGAGGGAAGGAAACTGCAGTCAGGATGTAAAGTAAATAGGATGTTACATACATACATACATACATACATACACATACACACACACACACACACACACACACTACATACTGCATACAGCAGGACATGATGATTTACATTCATAATCCAATCACTTGGGAGGCAGGAACAAGTAGATCTCTGAAGCTAGTTG
Organism: Mastomys coucha; assembly: GCF_008632895.1. Lineage (NCBI taxonomy): Eukaryota > Metazoa > Chordata > Mammalia > Rodentia > Muridae > Mastomys > Mastomys coucha. Next base: position 126,553,373 of record NW_022196905.1, on the reverse strand, counting down.
AGCCACCAGCTTCACTTATGTGGCAAGGTCCAGAAAGAGACCACGTCTCAAAATGTAAGGCAGATAACACCTGACGAATGACACCTAAGGGTGTCTCCTGGCCTCCATGTATGTACATACCTCTACTACACACATACTTGAGTACACACACACACACACACACACACACACACACTTGGAAAACAATAGCTATAAAATTCTTACCAATTCGTACGTGGCACACAGCCAGCCTTGGGTAAATTTTTAAGGAAAATGATACAGCCAAGCCAAATCCCAGCATGTGGATGACTGAGACAAGAGGTGGCAAATTGGATGCCACCAAGCAAATGACAGCATGAAAAAAGTTAAGAGTAATGAATGGTACATGTTCAGCACTTGGGAAGCTGAACCAGGAGGTATATGGTTCAAGGCCAGCGTGAGCTAAATAGTGAAACAGTGTCTCAAGAAGAAGCAAGAGAAGAAGAAAGAGGAGAGGAAGATGAGGAGAAAGATGTGAGGAGAGAAGAAGGGAGAAGAGGAAGAGAGTAATTAAGAGCATTGGACCCTTCCTGAGTATGTGCACTGCCATCCAGTAATCTGGAACCAGGTTGGAATTGAAACAGAAGTAAGAAAACACCAGCATGCATTTATTCTCTATGCTCCCTGGTTACCATAAAGTGTGCAGCTGCCATCACATGTTTGTACTGCCATGTGGTTTTTGTTTTTTGGGTTTTTATTTTTTCAGACCCAAAGCAACAAGGGGGGTTGGGGAAACAGCAGCTGGCCATGGACCGAGACCTCTATAACCATGAGCCAAAATACACCCTCCCTCTTTTGCATTGTTTTCTTAGGTATTTTGCCAAATGCAGACCAACACCTGCCTACTTGGGATCCTCCCTCCCAAGAAGCAACGAGGCTATACATTCGCCACCAGCTCCAAAATCAGAGTTGGAAAGTCTCTCTATGCTCAGCCCCTGATTTGTGAAGAGTTAAGTGAAATACATACAGCTAAGAGAGAGGAGGAAATGCAGCCGGTCCAAGTGGAGCGTGAAACATGAGCAACCATCTACATGACTCAGAAAAGTGCAGGACTGGCATGTCCAGTAAAGGGCCTAAGTGCTGAAGAGGAATAGCAAGAGATGACACACAACATGGCATGACTGAAAGCTGAATCACAGGCTTAGACTCATATGTCCAGATATGTATTCCAGCTGAGATATCAAACAGACATCTCAGACTTACTGTGTCAAATGCTGGGTTGAGGGTACTTGCCCTAATCTACTCTCTACCTGTCTTCCCTGTCAGGTAAGAAGTCACCCATGCTTCTGAGCTGTCATAGTCCTACCTTCCTGTCTTCTCCCTCTTCCTCCTCTTTCTCTTTGAGACTGTGTTCCAATATAAAGAAGCAGAACTGAGAGAATGAATATATAGAACAAAGAAGATTTACTAGACACAGTAGAGACTGGGTGTTCCAACCATGGCTATCTACGCACCAGAAAGGCTGAGAACCTGGTAGCCATTCAGTCCATGAAGCTGGGGGTAGTAGTAGTTACAATCTGGTGCTGAAGGCCTGGAGGATCACTGTCAACTACTGGTCTTCAGTCTACACGGGGAGGCCAAGGAAGCTGGGGTCCCATGTCAGTGAAGAATGGTCACAGTGGGACACAGTCCCTAGCAGAAAACAAAGACAGGCAGGTAAAACACACTATTGCTTCCCCTGCAAGTCTCTATGTATCTACACTACTTACTGCCTGAGTGGCTTCCCAACCTGTTTCCAAAAAAAAAACTACAGAAGGGCTGGAGAGATGGCTCAGTCAGTAAAGTGCTCAGCTTGTGAACACAAAGATATGAGTTTGACCTTCAGAAGTCATATAAAAAAGGGTCAAGCGCTGTGGGTTGTGATTATAACATTAGTGCTGAAAGCTGGAGATAGGTCCTAACTACTTGTTAAACTCTAGACCAGTGAATCTTTCTCAGAAAAAGTCAACGGTGCCAGAGAAACAATATTTGAGATTGTCCTCAGATCTACACACACATCTGCATGTACACACATGCACCTGCCTGTGTGCACAGCACACACACACACACACACACACACACACACACACACACACACACACACACACACAGGGCAGAGGGTGACTTCAGACCCTTCCAGGGTCTGCTTCTGAGCTGATGTACTCTGGTTCCTGGTCCTGGCTCTCTCACTTATTCAGTGACACTGGTATTCTCTGGGGACATCTACACACACTGGTGCACCCCAGGGACATCTGTGCACTCTGGGGAACATCTACATGTGTGTGGAGGGTGTCCTCCCAGGTACTTCCTCGTAGTTCACTTATTTCCCTTTTCAAGTCTTTACTAGAATGTCTTTGTCTCAGTGGGGACGTCCTCAACGTGGTATTTGCAGCTGAGACACTGAACTTCCCTGGTGTGCCGCTCTGTGTCTGTAGCTCTTGCTAGCAGAAGTCAGCTCAGAAAGACAAGGAGTAGTCTCTTCCTTTTGTGTTGATTATGGCACCAGCATGTAAGAGGATCATGATTTATGAATGTGTTCAATTTGTGAATGAAGAATGAAGAGGGAAGGAGGGAGAAAAGGAAGAGAAAGAAAAGGCAAGAATCAGGGTTTCTCTGTGTAGCCCTGGCTGTCCTGGAACTCTCTTTGTAGACCAGGCTGTCCTCGAACTGACAAGAGATCCATCCACCTGCCTCTGCCTCCTGAGTGCTGGGATTAAAGGCATGTGCCACCACTGCCAGCTGATTCTCTATAATTTTTAAAACCAAGTGTCAGGATCTTTCTTGAAGACACTTCAATTAGTTTATACAGCCAGACTCTGGGTGTCATGTTCTACTTTGAGATAGGTTCTCACACTTGTTGCCCGGGCAGTCCTGGAACACACAAGTATCCCAGGCACTAGGATGATGGGCAGCTGCCACCATACCTGGCTTCTCACAGCCAGACTTGGTACCAAGCTTTAAGCTTTAAAAAGCGCTTAGCACACATTTAATCCTTTACAATTTCACACCAGTGCTCCAATACAATGTCATTATAAATTCTTTCTCAGTACAAGTGGAGGCTCAAAGAGGTCCACTTAAGATCATGCTGGCTGCAAATGGCAGAGACAGTGTGTAAGCCAATAATTTCCCATCAGCCACCAACTCCCGCTGTGCCACCTGGGGCACCTAAATTCTCCAACTTTCATATTTTATTTTGCTCATGACAGCATTGTCGACAGATTTGAACAGGTCAGCAGCTAACCCTCTTGCTATAAATTTCCATTTGTCACAACCAAAACTTGGTATTTTGGAAAACTACCTTTCTGGGGTTTTGCTTTTGGGTTTGGGGGGTAGGATTTTTTTTTTTTTTGGTCTGTTTCTGTTTGGTTTTTGTTTGCTTGCTTGTTTGTTGTTTATTGCTTGAGCCAAGTTCTCAAGGAACTCAAGCTGGCTTTGAACTTGCAATGTAAAGGAGGGTGACCTTGAAGTTTCTATCCTTCTGCCTGCTCCTCCTAAGTATTTGATTGACAGGCTTGATGCCACTGTGCCCAGTTTATTTGATGTCATCAATGAAACCCAGGATTACCTGCGTGCTTGGCAAGCACTCTACCAACTGAGCCACATCCCCAGCCCTATCCTTCTGGTTTCTAAGAGGAAAAGGATGGCAGTCGTGTCAACGACCACAGTCCTCTCTCTCCCCTGATTCTCTCCACTTACCCAAAAGCAAAATGAGAGAATTCAGAAGCCCTCCCTGCGAGCACATGCAATAGAAAGATATTAACCTGGCACAGTCAAGCCAAGCAGCTCCCACACTTAGGGAGTCAGGCATCCAAAGGGAAGCGTGCAGCTGGAGTCACCAGTGCACAGAGAGCATCACCCCCTTAGAACTGGAGGTGGCCTGATGCCTCCAAGCATCCAGAAAAGAATACAAACAAACAGGTTTTTATGAGGGCTGTAACCCAATTGACAGAGGCGAGCTCTCTCTGTCTGGAATTGTCCCTGCTCTGAACCAGTTGCCGTGCCAACAAGCCGCACGTTTCCACTCCACAGAATCCAATTTCTGAGCAGCGTGGCAGCGACAGGTCCAAGAGACACAATATGCAGCTCCAAGGTGCCTTTGAACACTTGCTGAATTGCAAAGAACAATGTGGGTTCCTGGATGTCCTTAGCAACCTGAGGACATGATCCAGTCAAATGCATCTGTGACTAAGATCTGTAGCCCCAATCTACCCAGTCCTCAGGTAACCAACAAGTGACAGCACAAGGCACTGCCACACATCCTTTACCATCATCTTTATCAGATGAAGCCACAGGCATGGACTCAGACAGGCTCTCACTGTGCAGTCCAGAACATCCTGGAACTCATTGTGTAGCTCAGGCGAGCCTCAATGTGCTCTGTAGCCCAGCCTCAAAGGTACCATGTAACTCATGCTGATCCAGAACTCATTATGTAGACCAACTCAGCCTAGAACACATAATCCGCTAAGTCAGTGGTTCTCAACCTTCCTAATGCTGTGATACTTTAACATAGTTCTTCGTGTTGTGGTGTCCCCAACCAGAAAATTATTTTCATTGCTACTAACTCTAATGTTGTGACTATTCTACTCTTTAAATGTGTTTTGTGTAACTCTCACAACCTTCACCCATTAGGTAAATACTGTTAAGGTCCCACTTCGCCAGGCATGCTGACATACCCCGGTAATCCTAGCACTCGGGAGGTGAAGACACGAGGATCAGAAGTTCAAGGTCACAACATCAGGTAGAAACCAACTGGAAAGATCGAGAGGTATTCTGGGGGAGTTCACCATTAAGCTTTCCCCAAGGCTGAACTTCCAGCTTCTCTCTCCCTCTGCTGCACCTGTACATCATGGGGTGAACATTAGTGACCTCTGTTGGAAATGGGTCACCTTCCAGCTGTTCTCAAGAGCACAGTGTTTCACTTTTGGGCTGCCCATGCCTGTCACAGAGTTAGTGAGCATCCTTTGCATCCTCAGAACAGGAGATTTGTCAGATCTGGGGAACAAACGTGCATTTGGTTTTGAAAAGGGGGTGGAGGACAACCGTCTTCCAGAGCCTGATTTTCAGTTTTCTCAAACAGGATATGAGAATTTATCAACATAACACACATGACAGGATCCTTCACAGAAGGACTCAAAGGACAGGATTTCTGCTCAACCTGCTTCAGCCCCTGAGTAAGCACTAACATCAGCCATATCTGCCTAGACCATCAAGCACGTTTTTTCTTTCTCTTACTGGGTGTATTAGTGCCCTTTTCATTGCTATAACAAAATGTCTAAGGCCCAATACTTTAAAAAAGAAAAGAGGTTAATTTAACCCATGTTGCTGGAGGTTCAAAGGTATGCCACTGACATCAGCTCAGCTCTTATGAGGACCTGCCTGAAGGAAAACGGTGACGAAGCAGGAGAGTAAAGGACCAGAGAGCAAGATAGCAAGATAGTTAATCATGATCGTCAGCTTCAATGGGCTGAGAGGCACCTAGAAGATCAGAAAAGCTCACTTGTGGATGTGTCCGTGAGGGAGTGTTTAGACACAAATTATGAGGGCTCTGACCAAATCGATGGATAAATCCATTGATGGAGTCTAAATGGGAGTAGGTTATTGGGAGATGGAGTTGTGGAGAGTTGTGCCTGATAGGATGAAATAAGTCTTGGAAGGCACGTCTTTGGAAGCTGTCTCTTGCCCCGGCCCCTTACTGTATTCTATCTCTGCTTCCTGTTTGCCTCTGTCATAATATGAATGAGAACTGATCTGCATTCCCATCCCCTACAATGTGAACTGAGTGAACTGATCTGCCCCATCTGCCACAATATGGACTGATCCACCTCCCTTTCACCATGATGTGAACTAACCTGCTTCTTGTCCACCAAGATGCGAGCCGATCTACTTCGGATCCTGCTTCCTGTTCACTATGATATGAATTGAGCTGCTTCCCGACTTCCGTGATGAGAGCTGATCTGTTTCCTGTCTGCTCATCAACCCATGATGTGGGTTGAACAGCTTCCCACCCACAATGATGTGAACTTCTCCACTACAACCTTCCCACCATTATGGATGACAACTTCAGAAACCATGAGTGCCATAATTTCTTCTTTTTAACTTGTTTTGTTAGGCACTTTTGTCACAAGAACAATAAAGTTAACTAAGAGAGTCAGGAATTCAAAGAGTGGGGAGGGGCCAGCCTTCCTGTTGTAACAACTCACTCTCAGAAACTAACTGGGGCTCTACATGAAGAGCTTAATTCTTTCCAAGGGTAATAATATCCCAAATAGCACAGTTCCCACCCTTTTAAATGCTCCATGTTGCCTTCTAATCTCACCACACTAAGGATCAAACTTTTAACACATATACCCATGGAGGATCAACACAAACCATGCACTAACCACAACCCTGAGCTGCAGATTACTGAGTATGGTGGGATGGATTCCTGTCTAAACCTTGCTTAATGGTAGATGTGGTAGTTCATATGTGTAATCCCAGATTTTGGGAGAATGAGCCAGAGGAATCACAGATTAGAAAAGCCTGGGCTATATAGTGAGACTCTGTCTCAAGAAATAAAGTAATGGAAGAAATAACCCTTTAATAGGTTGATTCTATAGGATTTTGGGTCAATGAGATAAGATTAATAGCCCATGGGTATGATAAGTGGGCCGGTGTACTATCTGCCACACTTCCCAACAAACTGCTCAGAAATCACAGACCTGGGCAAGTATCTTCAGTGTGTTGCCTTGGATTCATATTCCCACAAAGGCAAAAAAATAAATAATTAAACTGAACAAATAGAGAAGGAAACTTGATGATATTGCTATACTGCTGGAGTTTCTGATTTTTATTAGGTTAGAAGATCTTTATAGTCTTATCATGTGTACATTTCTCCCGAGAGTCATTTTATAAAATATATTTATTCTACACTTTACACAAAAAAATGGAGCCTTTCTACACTTCCTGAATGATTATCATAAATGTTCCAGAGGAGAGGTATTTAAAGGAACTCTTTATCAAGGTTCATTATGCATGTTCTCCCTTTGTGTATATGTTTGAAATTTTCCATAAGGTTAAGAAGGGGAAATGAAGGGAAAAAAGGATAGAAGGAAAAGAGGGGCAAGAGACAAGAGAGGAAGAGGGAGGGGAGGGGAGGGGAGGGAAGGGGAGGGGTGGGGAGGCATGCTAGTAGTCTCAGCAGATTTTGTGGTAAGGAAAAACTCATTGTATAAGTGTGTACATACAACACCCTTTTGAAGTTTAAGGGAAAAGACAAATTCAGCTCCTATGTTTTTATTCAGCTATGTACAAACCAAAAGATTTCTGTGACTCAAAACATGATATATGCATATATATATATGTATATGTATGTGTATATGTATATGTATATATACACACATATATACAAATATACATATACATATACACACATGTGTGTGTATGTGTATATGTTATAATTTAAAGACTTTGTTGTTGGGTATGCTGGTGCACACTTATAATCTCAGTACACAGTAGACAGAGGCAAAAGGATCATCAAAAGTTTAAAGCCAGCCTGGTCTACATAGAAAGTTCTAGGACAGCCAGGGCTTCCTAGTGAGACCCTTTCAAAAACAAAAAGCATAAGAAGGAGGAGGTGGCAAGAAGTAGGAAGAAGAGAATGAAGGAAATGGCAAAAGGAGGAAGAGGAGGCAAATACAGAGGCAGTGGTAGCAGAGGAGGAAGAGACAAAGTTGGAAGAAATCATTTTGGATTACGCAACACAGCAATGTTATGTGTAGCCTAGAATACTTCTCAATTCTTGTCCTTTGTCTTTATTTTTCCCTTTTCATGGAGGGGAACCTTCTGAGACGTGGTTGAGCTACGTAACATAGATTTGCTATGAATCTGCAGTCCTCCTGCCTCAGCATCCCAAGTGCTAGGATGACAGGCATGCACTATGCTACTGGGCTCAAACTCCCATTTTCAAGCATAGTCATACCTTACTTGCCAGTGGGAGGAGATGTAAGAAGAATATTGCTAAATGACCTCATTGTGTGAAAATACCACAGACACACTTTTAACTTACCTGGCATAAGGCAACCTCTCCAAACACAATCAAGCAACACAGTAAACAGATATTTGAAGCTACTGCCAGAAAGCATTCTGCTGTATAGAAAAAAACTTGTTTTTATGAGTAGCAGGAAGGTAAAGGGTAGTTCAGTTGGTAGAGCATATACCCACCATGCAGGAATCACTAAGTTCTACCTCCATAGCAATATAAACCCAGCATGTCGGGTATTGGATAGTAATTTACTCCAAGTCGAAATGTTCCATACTGGAAGAAAGTTAGTTAAGAGTCAAGTAGTTCTAAAGGTGCAACATTAAGACTTAGAAAATAAACAACTCACAAGTCTTAGGAAGTCCCCGAAACTGATCAAATGCACCAGGAAAATGGTGATTCCACAACTTATATAAGTACTAAGGTGAAGAAAAGATTCTGATCAGCCAAGTTGCCTGGAAGAGACTCTCTGGCCTATTGAGCTTTGTGCCATGCAGACAGCTCTGAAAGTCCATCTTTCACCCATGATGGGGTGGAATTTTCAATGATGCAGCTGCCTTTGAGTCTTCCTTGCTCCCACAAGTAACCCCTCATCCATACTCCTGTCTGTAACCCCAGTAAACTCATTTGTTTACCACGTTGAACTTTGGTGACATCATTACCTCACTCTGTAGTTTGGTTCCGTATCTAGAATAGAAAGACATCTGTGCCCCATCTTAACAGAAAAAGTGTCACACAACACTGGCTCATGCATGTAATTCAAGAAGTTGGGGGTAGAGGCAAGGAGGTCACAAGTCAAAGTATTCCTCAGCTCCATGAGACCTTGTTTCAAAAATAAATTAACTTATAAATATATTTCACATTGTATATCTGCCATATGTAAGGAAAATTGACAACAGCAACAACCAACACACAGACATGTTGGTTAGAGGCAGTATCATTATTCAAAAACAAAGTAGTTTGTTGAAAAACGGCATTTGGCTTATCTAAGATCACATAGCCTTGAGGTAGAATCGAAAATGGAAGAGCAGGTATTTAAACCCAAGATTGGCACTGGCAAGATGGCTCAGTAGGTAAAAGCCCTTGCTTCTAAGCCTGGCAACCTGAGTTTGACCCTTGAGCACAAATGGCTGAAAGAAGAATTAATTACAGCAAGTTGTCCTCTGATTGCCACACATGCTGTGGCACATGCACTTGCATATAATAAATGTAAACCAGAGACAGTATAGTACTAGTTAGTTTTCCCCATTGGCCTCTCTACTAAGTGCTTTACCAACCTATAATTGATTAGGCGCTTTTAATGTAGCACTCACACCCCCTGGTATAAGCTGTATTAGTTACTCTTCACATTGCTGTGAGCAAATGCTTCGTAGAAACAATCTAAAGAGAGGATTTATTTCAGCTCTCTGTTTCAAATATTTCAAACTGCTAGTCTTCAGCTCTGTGGACTCTGGACCCATGGGGAGACAAAACATGGCAGCGGCAGCGTATGGAAGAGAAGGTCATTCACTTCATGGCAGACAGTAAGCAAAGAGAGAGGAAGAGATGGAGCCAGGAGTTGACCTATTTCCTCCAACTAGACCCTACTTCATGATGTTTCCACTACCTCCCAAAATAGTTCCACCATCTGGAGGCCAAAGCATTCAGTTCATGAGCCTATGAGGGAAATTTCACAACGACTCCACCACATGACCCTAATAACCCACCTTCCAGCAGCTCTATCAGGGGCACATTCTGTTCTTCTGGACTCAGGCTCCATGCTATGTCCATCCATTGGTGCCCCTGCTCTGAGGGGCCACCAGAAACAAATGTGCTTTCTCTTCAGTATACCAGCCCTTAAATTTTTAAAGACCCTATGACTTAATCCTCAGCAAGTCCTCTCTCTTCCAGACCCACTGTCCCCAGGGTCTTTATCCATTCCTCTTCTAAGACTCAATTACAAATCCCCTTCTCGATTTGCCTTTTTTCTTGCCTCCAGGCTTGACTAGAGACATATACTATTGATGAGCAGAAAAGCTTTCAGAGTGCCCCCGGAGACTTGTGATACATTTATGCTTCCTTGGGATGACACGTATTCCAGGAGTACTAGGACTCGCTGTCATTCTCACTGCCATTGAAAAGGACATTGATATTTTACAATATCATCGTTTTTCTTTTCTTCCCAAAGGGCTGTCTGCTTGAAGAAACAATCATACTCTCTGGTCGAGGGGAGTCAAAGGGCTTTGAGGCAGGTAAACATTCCACTCCAGAATTAGTTGCCTTTCTTGTTGCCGTGATTAAACGCTTAAGAAAGGCAATGCAAGGAAGGTAGGCTTTACTGCTGCCATGCTTGACAATGAAGTCCATCATAACAGGGAAGTTAGAATGGCAGAACTGTGAGCCAGTCCTTTCACTGCACACAGCAGAGAAACAAGAGAGCTGGTATTCCATTCTCTTTGACCTTTTTATCCAGCCCAGAACCCCAGTCCATGGGACAGCATCACCCACATTTAAGGCAGCTCTTCCCTCACCAAAGGCTGCATAGATGGTGCACATAGTCTTGGATGGACTTCAGCCTCCAGGTTTGTGAGCTAAGTAAATGTCTTTCCTTTGTAAAGTATCAAATTTCTGATGTGTGTGCGTGTTATGGCAACAGAAAGTGTCCTAGTGCAGCAGGTTGTCAATAAGTATATAAGAAATCTATGGGGCTGGAGAGGTGGCTCAGCAGTTGGGAGCAGTGACTGCTCTTCCGAAGGTCCTGAGTTCAAATCCCAGCAACTACATGGTGGCTCACAACCATCCGTAGTGAGATCTGATTCCCTCTGGTGTGTCTGAAGACAGCTACAGTGTACTTTCATATAATAAATAAATAAATCTTTAAAAAAAGAAATCTATGATGTCAGCCGTCCCCATCCCACTTGAAGCTGCTAAAAGGGGTCATTCCTTTGTACACGGCATATATATTTTTAATCCAAAATAGCAAGGGAAATAGAAAATGCATAGCCTGGATGGGAGGGTTTGAAAGGAGAGCATTGAACTCCCTGGAATTTTCCCAGCATACTGCAGACCAGACACTCCAGGGGTACCACTTTGGTTTTCTAGATCTATCTAAAGGAGACTCTACCTCATTCATAAAATCCTAGGGGGATGAACTGAAAATAAATGAGTGTTTGATTAGTTCAGTATTGAGCTATGTCATTCCCCACTCCTGAACAGAGAGATTGCATGTCCTGAAATAAAAGTCTGCATAAAAGCCTTGGTTATTCAGAAGGGGGAGGAGGGGGTAGGGGGAAGATTATAAACTTTCCAACAAGCCTTCAGCGCTGTAACTAAACACTAATGTTTAAAGATATCCCCGGTATTTTAGGAAGCAGTTGGTAGTGGCCTCGCGAAAGCTCATTCTACTTTTAAAGAGAAATATTTGACTTGGAGGAACAGGCCCCATGCTGGCTCCAAGATAAACTCTCCTAGCTCACTCAGGCCCTACTTTAATGCTAAGAGCAGCTCCGTCTAAGCGAAGGTTCATTTTCAAGAGCCAAGCTGTGAATTATGCTCCAGGCTGAGGCAAGCAGTTGGTCTTCTGCTGATGAAGGGATGAAGTTTGAGTGTGATACAGAAGTAGAAGGGGGGAGCCTGGGACATCCAAGGGGGATTTGCACAGAAGGACAGACTAATTAAATGGGGGAAAGTCACCAGAGAGCTGAAGCTCCCACACATACCATCTTCCAATCCCCTGACACATGCAAGGAGTGATAAGAAAATAGACAATGAAAATGGCCAAATCGCCACTTCCATCTGCTTGGAAGGACAACTGTCAATCCATTAAAACGTCCCACTATTGGTTTAAACCCAGATGGGGAGGGAAGAATTGAAATCACTGCCGGTTCCCGGTCATTCAAGGAACCAGAGAAAGGGCGAGCAAGGAAAAGAAAGGCCCAATTGTTTCCGTGGTCGGCCATTAATGGCATGATGAAGTTATATACCTGCTATTTGCCGGACATAGCTGGATGCCAAAGATAAAACAAACAAGATATACCCTATGTGCTCCAGAAACCCATAATGGATAAACATTTACCTGATATGGCCAACACACTCATAGAGCTTTAAAGACCTTAGGAAGTTGGCCTAGAGCAGTGGTTCTCAGCCTTCCTACCACTGCGACCCTTTAATACAGTAGTACTTCAATGTAGTGGTGACCCCCCAACCATAAAATTATTTTCACTGGTACTTCGCAACTGTACTTCTGCTACTGCCATGAATTGTAAATGTCTGATATGCAGGATATCTAAGTCATGATCCCCAAAGGGATTACAATGCACAGCCTGAGAAATGCTCTTCTAAAAGGTGGAATGATCCAAAATATACCTGAGAATAATCGATTGGCTATAAATGGAAAGCAGAGATCTTCGATTTGAAGGTACTAACTACAAACCCTGAACACAATGACATCCCTCTGGCCTTCGGATTCCCTTTTGGTCCCAGGGTGAAGATGCTGATGAATAAACAATTCCCATGGTCCTACTATGTGCACCCAGCACATGCTTTCAGGCATCTAGAATCAAGGAGTGGGCTGAAACCCATTCACACAAGTCAGGCCTACACACCTTATTTTGGCTTCTGTGTCATCCCCTTGGTAGCCTGAAGTTGGTCACCAAGGGAGGCTTTATACCGCAGAAATCTGCAAACACTATAAGCCAGGGTGTTTTATCCTTTCCAGGAAGCCATTTATTAAACATCTTACCAGCACTTGAAAAGAGCCGGCTCTAGCCTTACATGACAACACTTACTTTAAAAGCACATTCTGGGGATGAGGACACGATTCAGTAGGTAAAGGACTTGGCTTGCAAGTATGAGGACCTGTGTTTAATCCTCAGAACCCATTTTTTTAAAAGATAGTTGGGGTGGTTTGTAGTTGTAATCCCAACACTGGGAGGCAAAGATGGGGGTGAAGGTTTATGGGGCGATTCCTAGAACTTGCTAGCCAGCTAGTCTAACCCCAGGCAAGCTCTAAGGCAGTTAGAGATCCTGTCTCAAAGGTGGTAGAGGAATGGCGTCTGAGGTTTTCCTTTGACTTTTATACATGCACGCACACATGCGCACACTCGCGCACACACACACGTCACTAGAGAGTGGGAAGGGCGGCAGCAGCAGCAGCAGAAAAGAATCCAAACCCTAAAACTGACCTGCAAAGCACCATTTCTCCAAGTTGGGGACTCAGAGGGCAGCCATCATGAGCAATGTTACCACTGTGAAAGAAGGCTGGGTTCAGAAGAGTGCAAGCACCCACATAAGTACGTGCATGTGAAATGATGACCAAACAATGCCTTTAAGATACAGCACCCACTAAAGGAGAGTTGGGAAGCCTTGGTGCTGGTAGGAGAGGTAGCAGAGAAGCAGAAAAAGCTTGATGGTGATGGTTCAATGTTCCCTATTCTCAAACTCCACTGCTGTGCTATAGCTAGGGCTTCATAGTGAGACTCCATCCAGCTCTAGCTACCATGACCAGCGAGCTCCAGCCATACTTCTCAGATGAGATGGTAACCTCAAAACAATCATGAGTGACCTGTACACATAGAACCTCAAACAGAGAGAGAGAGAGAGAGAGAGAGAGAGAGAGAGAGAGAGAGAGCAGTCCAGGGATGGCAAGATGGCTCAATGGGTAAAGGAGCTTGACACCAAGCCTGACAACATGAGTCTATGCCCAGAACCCACATGGTGGAAGGAGAGAACTGACTCCCACATGTACACAGTGACAGGCATATGCTCACACACATACACATGTGCACACACACATACTCACCATGAGTGCATACATACATATACACATACTAATTGTTATTGTTATTAATGAACAATAAAATATTTTTTAAAAATCCAGCCCAACTCTCTTGCTCTATCGCAGCCAGTCATTCATGCCTGCCCATCTGGCTGCACATAAGCCTTCCTTAGTTTCAAGTGGGCTGGGGAGGCACTACCTTGCATAGGAAACTGAAGATAAGCTAAAGGCAGACTTTCACCCATGCAGCTTTCTGAAGGTGACCATCCATGCTGAGGTGGGACTTCTTAGCGAGGCAGCTGTTGTGAAGTCACTGGTGCTCCTGTGAGAGTGACCCCTCACCCAACGCTCCTGTGTGTGACCTCTCACCCATCCTCCTGTGTGTGATCCATGCTCCTATAAGCAACACCAATAAACTGTTTGGTTCGCCAACCTGAATCTGGCTAGAATCCTTTCTTTGGTCTGTCATGGGTGCCCTATCTAGGTGAACAGATGTTTATTCAAGTTTCCTTAGGAAAAGTCTTCGCTTGCTTATACAAGCAGCCGTTCCACAATCCTTCCCTATATTACTGGGGTCTCTACAGGCTTTTCAAGTCTTCTTTGAAGTATTTATCTTGCTCTTCTCCCGGCAGGCTTAATGCTGCAATTTAAATTTTTATTTTATTTCTCTTTATTCATTCAAATTTTATTTTGAAACCATTTGTTTATTTATTTATTTATTTGTTCATTCATACATTCATTTTAGTTTTTGGGACCAGTATTATAAAGCCCAGACTGCTCTCAAATTCGCCATATGCCTCAAAATCTAGCCAAGGGTGACCTTGCACACCTGATCCTGTGGCCACCATCTCCTAAATTCTGGGATTCCAGGCAGGCACCACCATGCCTGGCCTCTGGTTTTAATCCAGAGTACAATTCTTAGATGGGATGAAATTCTTCATCAAACCCCCAAGATAAAACAGTGAGGAGCCTACATCTTCAGGACAGGACGCATTCTCCCCTGCCCCTCCCCCTCGTTCATTGTATCAGCCCAACACACCCCCAGTTCCCCAAAGCCCACTGTATGTCACAGGAGCCTCCCACCTAGGCTTCTGTCTCCAATATCTTTTCCTCCAGCCCAACCCACACTCTGTCAACTGTCTCATAATAACACTGCTCCAATCTTAACACCCTTGAAGCCTGTCACGCCCCCGTGCCATCAAACCACCCAACCACTTCCTGCTGGCTGCAAGACAAGGATGAATCAATCTATCACATCTATCTATCACATAGCCCACTTGTGCCCACATGGGCCTCGTCACTTTGGCTTCTGAGGGCTTTCGTGGCCACGCCACACTCTTGCTCAGCTGTCTTTACCCATATCACCTTCTGGGCTTGTGACGTTCTTCTGGAGCCTCCTCTACCCTCACTTCACCCTGCACCCTGCCTCCCACTTTTGCTCTGGATTCCATTGCCTGGCATCACCCAGAGAGTCACCCTAAGATCCTCCTGCGCCTTGCACCTGTAATCAAACCTCAATCCTAGAATGAGACCCTGTGAACAGATACTAAGCCCCACCTACCTTCCTGTCACAGCCTGGAGAAAGAAATAAAGGGGAGGGCAAGGGGTTGTGTGCATGCATGTGTGTGTGTGTTTGTGTGTATGCTTGTGTGTTTGTGCTTGTGTGTACATGGGTTTGTGCATGGGTGTGTACATGCTTGTGTGCTCGAGTGTGTGTGTGTGTGTGTGTGTGTGTGTGTGTGTGTGTGCTCGTGTGTTCTGGGACAGGGGACCACTTTGTGGAGTCAAGGTCCCACTATTATAGCCAGACCAGGCTGACCTTGAATTCACCCTACAACCAAGAGAACTAGCAGTGATCCTCCTGCCACACTCTCCTGAGTTTAAAAGCATGAGACATTATACTCGACACTCTCCCTCAGTGACTGTTGGGAAAGCCTCCAGATGGGCCTCACCATTGTACCAATCCACCTTGACCAGCACGGGCAGGACCAACTACCCAGAACACAGACCTTTCCTGTTGCAACCCTTGCTTTAAAATCTTTCGACAAGCCTGTCTATGTATCAAGACTCTCCCTTAGAGAAGAGGAAGAAGAGGAGGGGGAGAAGGATGAAGTGAGCAGAGAACAGGGCATACCTATTATGCCAGCACTTAGACGGTAGAGGCAGGAAGATCGGGAGTTCAAGGTCATTCTCCTTTGAAACATAGGGAGTTCAAGATCAGACTGGGATACACAGGGAGCCTCTGTCTCAGGAAAAAATAACTTTTGGGGGCAATCACATGTTTGCATTAAGTCTCTGCTCCTCCATCCTCTGAGTATTAAAGGTCGTTTATGCTTTGACTACCACCTATGTGCTGGATCTCTCTCTCTCTCTCTCTCTCTCTCTCTCTCACACACACACACACACACACACACACACACACACACACACACACACACACACACCACCCCCCAAGAGCAGCCTGTAGCAGCTCAGCCACCTAGAATCACCACATCTCTCTTTAACACAGTGTATAGTTGTTTGCTCATGCTGTGGGTGTGGTTCTGATTCCAGGGACCACCTGTTAAGATTTTCAAGTGTGTGTGTCATGGAACAAAGAATTAGATCATAGTAGCAGCTTATTAAGCCAGAAGAAATCATTCCTGAAATGTAAGTTGGCTACAGAGCTGGGAAAGGTCCGAACCTCAAAATCTTAGGACCCCAGATCTGTCTGCCTCTGCCTCCAGTGGCCTAGGATTAATGGTGTGGGCCACCAGGCCCAGTCCACCTGTTGATCTTAAAACAGGAAAAGCTCTACTCTCCAACCACACTTCCTCAGCTTCTTTACATCTCCACATGAAAAAGCTACCCAATGCCTGAGGTCGTTTCTCAGCTCACAGCAAGATGATATTCGCTGACAGCCATATATCATAATCAGTGGGTAAACAGCTACCAACTGGTTCTGAGAATCTTCTCTGCCCAAGCCCTCCATCCAGACTTCCAGCCACTGTAGGGAAACGGTCTGGCATCTCTAGACTCTTGAGTGATTGAGTTGTTCAATAGCTTACCCTACCTGTGTCCTGCTCTGACCCTCTCCCTGAACTGCCCTGCTGCACAGCCCCGATATTTGTACTTTTTTCCATGGATGCCCCGGGCCCATTTCTTAGCTTCATTCAGTACTACTTCCCCTGGGACCTCCTTCATCATTGCCTAATCATCTAACTTGGGTTTTTTTTTGTTTTTTTTTTTTTGAGGGGGAGGGTGTTCAAGAGAAGGCTTTTCTGTATAGCCGTGGCTGTCCCAGAACTCCCTCTGTAGACCAGGTTAGCCTCAAACTCAGAGACCTACCTGCCTCTGCCTCCAGAGTGCTGGGATTAAAGGCATGCATTCACCACCTCCTCCTGGCATATTGTGGTTTCTTATCTCATACTCAGCCAAGAGTTCTTTAGGAGCTGGAGTTCAAGGCTTCTTCACCTAGCAGATGCTCAGAGAGTGCCTGGTAAACTGAATTTTTTTAATCAATTTGCGAAAGTCCTCCTTAAACTCCCTCATGGCCTCTCTTCTCCCTCCTAGGCTTTCTCATATCTCAAACCTTCAGAAGGCTTGCTCGATTGTACAAAGTAAGCATATGATAGACATTCAGTAGCTGGCCTAGCACTTACTATGTAGCCCAGGTTGGCCTTGAACTTGAAATCTCCTGATTCCACTCCAATGATGATAGAGTTACAAGCATGTACCAGTGGGCCTAGCAGAAAGAGAGAGAGAGAGAGAGAGAGAGAGAGAGAGAGAGAGAGAGAGAGAGAGAGAGAGAGAGAGAGAGAGAAAGCTAATGTGTGTTTATTCCCCAGTGGGAGGGCATAACAGAAATGTAGAGATCCTGCTGAGGCCAAATAAATCCGGAAAGAACTGCCAGACCTAGCTAAGTTCACTCATCTGACAGCCAGAGCCAAGCACCTGCCTGGTGCCAAGCTTCCCCAGCCCTTCCACCAATGCTCCTCTCCCACCCTGAAATCCCCAATCAGACATCCCAGAGTCCCACAGAGCATCAAACCACACTCTTCTTTTAGTTGGATGATGCCGTGAGTTTAGTTTTTTGTTTGTTTGTTTCATTTTTAAGATAGGAGATAAAAAGGGTGAGAATTATGTCTTTTCTCTTGCAGAGCCAAGTACAAGACAAAAAGGGAAAACACCCTGTTGTCCTGCTTTATGCAGATTTCTTCTAGGTCCGCAGAGCTCTGGGAGAAGGTAGGGACAGAGCCTCCACCTAGACAGGGAAAGCCCAACCTCTTCTACTCTCCCTGGGTGTGCTGGATGTGGGGGAGGGGGAGCAGGGAAGAGACGCGAAAAAGCAGAGGGAATGGGCAAGGGAAGGAGGGAGAAAGGAGGGGGAGGGGAAAATGAGGGGAAGTGAGGAGGCATGGAAAGAGGGTGGAGAAGAGGAAAAGGGGAAAGTGTGGGAAAAAGAGACGGATAAAGGAAGACAAGAGAAGGGGAGGAGGGGAAGGGAAGAAGGAAGAAAGAAGGTAGGACAGAGAAGGGAAGGAGGAAAAGACAAGGGAAGAGGAAGGAGAGAGAGAAGAAGGGAGAGGAGGAAGGAAGGAGTGGAGGGAGGACAAAGGAAGGGGGAAGGAAATAGAGGAGGGGAGAGAGGAAAGAAAGGAAGGAGAGAGGAAATGGAAAGAGGGAATGAAGGTAAATGTGAGTAAGGGTAGAAAGAGGAGAGGGGTGCAAGGGAGGAAGGATGGGGGACAGAAGGAAGTGGGAGGGAAGGAAGGAAAGAAGGGGAAGAGTGGAAGGAAGAATGAGGAAGGAGAGGAAGGAGAGAGGAAATGAGAAGAGGGAAAGAAGGTAAGAGTGAAGGCAGAAAGGGAGGAGAGATGGTGGGGTTGAAGGATGGGGACAGAAGGAAGTGGGAGGGAAGGAAAGAAGGAAAGAAGAAGGAAGAGGAAGAGTGGAAGGAAGAATAAGGAAGGAAGGAAGGAAGGGAGGAAGGAAGGAAGGAAGGAAGGGGAGGGGAGGAAGAAGAAGTAGGGAAGGAAGAAGTAGGAAAAAGAGGAGCAGGAGTGGGAGGTGGGGTAGACAGCAAGAGCAGCTCCTCCAGCCCAGCACACTGCCAAGCGCCTGCTCCCTGAACCATTACAGCTGCCCCCTGCACACTTGGTATTATCTGTTTTAACCCAAAGGGAACAGAGCCTGGGGAAGTCCTTCTATTCGCCCAAGGGCAAACCACTTGAAAGCAGCCAAGTAAAATTGCAAATCAAACTGTCTGCGGTTCTAATCTCTAGGGCACTCCACCTCCCTCTCCCCTCACTCTGCCTTCCTACAGATCTTCTCCCCTACCCCCCCCACCCCACCTCCATCTCCATCAAGGCCAAGCTGGACTTGACATTCCATAATACCCCGTGCTTTCTGCTTGGCAGAGCAGGTCTACACCCTTGTGAGATATGCTCAATGCCAGCACGCTCCGTGTGTTTTTGTACAAGGTCAGAGCCAGATGACTGGCATCTGGGGATTATGGATTACAAACAGCATTGAGCCCAAGGCAAGAGGAGGATGAGACCCATGCCTTGTTTGACCATCTGCTCAAAATGTCATCCTCCATGGCCAGGATTTGCTTTGGTTTCTTATCTAACATTGTCCATTACCATTTTGATTTTATTTTATTATTTTATTTTTTATTACACTTTTATATTTGCAGCCTATATGTATGTGTATGCATGCGTGTGCATGGAGATCAGAAGACAATTTTTGAAAGTCAGTATCAAACCCAGATATCAAACTCAATGTGTCAGACCTGGCAACAGGTGCCTGTACCTACTAACATATCTCACCAGCCCTTTTCCTTTCTCCTTCCTTCCTTCCTTCCTTCCTTCCTTCCTTCTTTCTTTCTTTCACTCTTTCTATTTTTCTTTTGACAAGAACTCATGAATCCCAAGCTGGCCTCAGACTCCCTTTGTAATCTAGAATAACCATGGATTCTTTTTGTTTTGTTTTGTTTTGTTTGTTTTTCCAGACAAGGTTTCTCTGGGTAGCCCTGGCTGTCCTGGAACTCACTCTGTAGACCAGGCTGGCCTCGAACTCAGAAATCCACCTGCCTCTGCCCCTCCCAAGCGCTGGGATTAAAGGTGTGCGCTATCACCACCGGCAGCCTTGGATTCTTAATGCTGCAGTCTGCACCATCTCGGGAACACTGGGATTGCAGGCTTGCACTGCCGCAACTTTAAACAATATTTAAAAGATTTCGGGCAGCCCCCAGACCCCTATAAAAGCTAGAAGATTCTGGTTCTTCTGATCGTGACACCATCACAGCCTGCTTTCTCTGACTCTATTCTTTTCTTCAAGATGGGGATTCTGTGGGATGGGGTGGGTTGGGGAGGGGTGGCTCAGCTGGTAAGTACTTCTTTCACAAGCATGAGAACCTAAGTTTGGATCCCCAGCACCCATGTAGACATCTAGCATGGTGGTACACATTTGAGTCCAGAGCTGGGAGCGTATCCCTGGGGCTTGCTGGCCAGCCAGTCTAGCTGTACCAATGACTTCAGGTTCATTAAAAGATCTGACTCAAAAAATAAGGTGGAGAGCAATTAAGGAAGACACTCCATATTGATACCTGACCAACGGGCACACATATACACAGGAACTCACAATGTAGAAAAGACGCACGTGAGGGCACACACAAAGAGGGAGAATATAGGCTGAGCAATATCAGTATCAAGTCATCCTGAGCATTGATGTATCAGAGGTACCATGGAGGTCCACAATAGGTTCTACCAAGCCTATACAGAAATAAAAGATCAAGCTTCAAAGTTATCTCATTGATAAGTATACTGTAGATTCCCAGAAACCCCTGTGCAGAAGAGTCCAAGTGCTTGACCCAAAATAAAATAAAATAAAATAAATACAAATGACATTATACAGACCACACAGACTGCATGTATATGTTTAGCAATATATAACAATTAGAGGAAAAGAGACCAGAGGCCATGAATTTGAGAGAGAACAAGGGAGGGCATATGGAAGGAGTTGGAGGGAGGAAAGAGAATGGGGGAGAAATTATGTAATAATATTTTAATTTCAAAAATTAAAAAAATAATGAATTTTTGTAAAGCTGCTCTTTAAAAAAAAAAAAAAAGCTGAGTATCACAGACTCACCCATCATTGCAGGGACTATTTCCCTGGGGAAATATAAGTAAAGTCTACTCCCTCCTTGTAGGTTGCTATGTTGGTGAGTTTTGTCAACTTGATAGAAACCAGAGTCACCTGGGGAGAGGGAATGCCACTGAGGACTTGCCTCCATCAGATTTGCCTGTGGGTGTGTCTATGGGGCATTTTCTTGATGAATGATTGACACAAGAGGACAGTCCACTGTGGGTGGTACCACCCTTGGTCACATGGTGGTACCACCCTTGGGCACATGGTCCTGGTCTGTATAATAAAGCAGACTGAGCAAGCCATGAGAATAAGCCGGTAAGCAATACTCTTCCGTGGCCCTTTTCCAGTCTTTGCCTTTGTGTTCCTGCTTTGCTTGAGTTCCTTCCTTGGTGTCCCTCACTGATGTAGTGCGAGGAAGCCAAATAAACCCTTTTCTCCCTGTCTTAGGATTTCCTTTGCTGTGAAGAGACACCATGACCAAGGCAACTTTTATAAAGGCAAACATTCAATTGAGCTGGCTTATTATTTCAGAGGTTTAGCCCCTTGTTATCATGGTGGCAAGCATGGCAGCGTGCAGGCAGACTTGATGCTGGAGGAGTTAAGAGTTCAACATCTTGAACTAAAGACAGCCAGGAGGAGACTGTCTTCCACAGGTTACCAAAAGGAGGTTCAATTTCCACTGGATGGAGCTTGAGCATTAGGAGCCCTCAGAGCCTGCCTATTCAGTGACACACTTCCTCCAGCAAGGCCACACCTCCTCCAGCAAGGCCACACCTCCTCCGACAAGGCCACACCTATTCCAACAAGGCCACACACCCCCAATAGCCCTCTTCCCATGGGCCAAGCATATTCAAACCACCACACTCCCCAAAGTGCTTTTGAGTATGGTGTCTCTCAGAGCAACAGAAAGCAAACAAAAGCAGTTACCAACAAAAGCCAAAGTATGATTTCATCGTAGTCTAACTTGGTGGAATGAATGAGTTTATTGGCCTTACTTACAAAATACAGATGCGGTGTTGCTTACAAGGATGCGGATGACCTCCCAAACAGCTGCATTACCAGAAAGTGTCGGACCAGCTTGGATGCCAACTTCCCCATAGCTGCATAGATGGAGTGCCCACCCACCTCCACTTAACCTATGTGCTATATACTCTAGCTTCCCGATGCCACACACAATTGGGACAAAATTACATACAATTATCTGGGAGGCATAGGAGGGAGGAGTCTCTGAGATGAGCAAAAGGTACAAAGAACCTCCCCACCCCGCCTACAAGGCAATGCTAATAGTCAGCAGGCTTGATTTTGAGGGTCTTTTGCATAGACACACTGACTCAGTGTCCTCCATTCTGCTTGGAGGATAACACTGTACAATCCATAATAGAAAAACCTCCTGTTCCCATGGCGGACCAGGTTACAGCCAGGACCTCAGTATTTGTCAAATGCATAACAGCTGAGAGCTCTTAGCAGGCCTGTGACTCCTGCTCCTCTCCTCCCTCCACTGTGCAATTTAATCTCTCAGGTTTCCTATTGGTGTTGAGTTTACTTTCAAGGTCATTTTGAATACACCACATCCTTCCCACCACAATGAAGTACATAAGGGTTTTCTTCCGCCCCACCCCCCACCCCCGTCCCCACTGTAACAAATTCCTGAGAGAAACAACAAAAGGAGGAAACACATTTTGGCTCACAGTTTCAGGAGGTTCCATCCATAGTCCATTGCTTTGAGGCCCTTGCTTTCCTGGTAAGGCAGAAGAAACTCCAAGGAAGAAGGTCATGGAAAAGTAGAGTTTCTCACTTCCTGGAAGCCAGGAAGCAAACAAGGGTAACAGGAAGTGATTAGGGACAAGGTATTTTTTAAAGGCACACCCCACCAACTTACTTCCTCTAACCAGGCTCTAACTTCCTGAATCTCACTACTTCTCAACAGTCTCTTCAAATTTTGAATCTAGCAATGGGTCCAGGCATTTCCTACTGCCTACCGGTCACATTTGTTCATATACAGCCAAGGATAGCTAGGCTTGAGGCCCAACACAAAAACTACAAACTTACTTTAAAAGTTGTGAGGTTTTTGTTGTTGTTTTAGCAAACGTTTATAACTTGATTTCACAGTTTTTGAATAGTAACTCTGTGGATAACAGTTGATGTCATCATGCTACATTGAACGTCTTGCTATTGATTAGGTCTCACTGTGTCTGGAAAGTCCCTCACAGTCACACCCAGAAATGTAATGTACTAATCTCCAAGGTGTCCCTCAATCCAACCAAACTGACTGTGAAAATTAACCATCAGACCTGGTTATGAGCCTGAGGGAAGAAACAATTTATGAAGTCAGTCAATTAAAGACACCTCATTTCCTACATAAAATGTACACACAAAGAAAGCTCTTCATTCTTTTGTCTCTCCTCGTTTTTATTCCCTGTGTATCATAACAGGATGCCTTTGCAGACTTGGCCCAGCAGTCATGGCACGTAGAGAACAATACAGAGGTGTCCGGGTCTGCGGTAATAGTAGTAGAGTCAGTAGCACGCCCTCCACCCCCCACAATACACATACACACATACACACACACACACACACACACACACACACACATACACCCTCACACACACACATACATATACATACACGCACATACACACACATACACACACACACACACATACATATACATACACACACATACCCACATACACACACACACATACACCCTCACACACACACATACATATACATACACATACATACACACACATACACACACACACACACACATACACCCTCACACACACACATACATATACATACACACACATACACACACACACACACATACACGCACACACACACACACACATGCACACACACACATATACAGTGGATGAGGAGAAGGCTAGTCACAGGACTGTCATCTGAGAGTCCACCTATTATGTCTCAGTCCTCTCCCCACACCTGCAAATGGTATTGGGAAACGCCATTCTCTATAGAATTTGTAAGGTTAACTGAAGTCAGAACTCCATGAGGTTGCCATCCCCACTGGA
Source organism: Mastomys coucha (assembly GCF_008632895.1). NCBI lineage: Eukaryota > Metazoa > Chordata > Mammalia > Rodentia > Muridae > Mastomys > Mastomys coucha. Next base: position 126,529,435 of record NW_022196905.1, on the reverse strand, counting down.
GCGGAACGACTTGTGGTGATGTAGCTGCTGTATGGGGGTCACCCATTATCCTCTAAGTAACCCCTCATTAATGCTCTGTAAAACTATCCCAATGAACTCATCGATCTCACCATGTTGGTTGGACTTAGGAGAAACTGTACTGTGGATGGTTGTAAGTGCTCATCTGGAATGAATAGGCATTTGTTTACATCTCCCTGGGAAATGTTAACATAATACTCACCAACTTTGGCTGTCATTGTTTTAAACTTGTCCTTTGTGCTCCAAGCACACAAGTTGTTTGGTTTATAAGATTGCCAGGTCCAGCAGTGTGATGCACCTGTCCTCTCTACTCCTCTGTCTTGGCACCTTTGCAGCCAGGAGCCTTCCACCCCTGCTCCCCACTAAAGAACACCTTCTTGAATGGAACTTGACAGACCAATTCAGTTCAATCCACAGGCGTTACATTTCCATTCAGGAAATTTATGCCTCTCTGTCCACAATTAAGAAGGAAATATGGACCACATGCCTACCCCCCTGTGTGCTACAACAGCAAGAGAAATAACCATGGCTGGCTCAAAATGGAAATGCTCAACAAGCAGAGATCCAACATTCGTATCATATCGTAAGCAATAGAGTTGCTCTTTTGCTCTGGCCTGTGTGGGCCCGTAAGGTCAGAATGAGGGTACAAGAAAGTCACTTAGGCAGATTGTCCTTGAGTAAGATTTATTAGAGGAGTCACTAATGTCATAGATAGAGATCAACATGGTAGGAGGCTCTGAGGAGAGTTCAGTCCATGGGACAAAGTGGGGGGGATCACCTATTATAGGTTTTAGAGAGAGTGGGGAGTGTCCGCTTCATGTAGCTGATGAGTAGCCTACAGTATGTACTTGTAGTTGGGTTGTCTCTGGTTCCAGGGTTGTAGAGAAGGAGCAAGGCTTCAATCCTTTATTAATGTGTGTCTTTTGATAATGGGATATGGTGCTTGTAGCCCCTGATGGTTGCAACTCTTCCCAACCCCCCTAATGCTGTAGCCCTTTAATACAGTTCCTCATGATGTGGTGACCCCCCCAATCATAAGTTATTTTCATTGCTACTTTATTACTTTTGCCACTGTTGTTAATCATAATGCAAGTATCTGATATGCAGGATATCTTATATGTGAGCCCCGTGGGGGTCTCTCGACCCATGGGTTGAGAACCACTGGTTTAGGCGCCCATCTAGTCTAGGGTTGGTAAATTTCTTTTGTGGAAGAAAGGATTAGAGGTTCACAAGCAGACTTGCAGTCGGATGCCTGTCATTTCTCTCACAGCTCCTCTAAGGGGAGAGAGAGAAAGCCGAGGCAGCGGAATTTGGCCTGAGTAACTCCCAACTCAAACTTAACAGACCTCTGCCCTGTTCCTCACTCCGCGCACTTCCAAAGCATCCACCTCCCATGGGAAGGGGGAAAACTGAGAGCCAGAAGTAAGCCATGGGAGAGATTAAGCTGCCAGTGTGGTCCTTAACTGTAAGACACTACCTGTTTAAATATGTCATTAGCAGGCTGGGATGTAGCTCAGGCTGGTAGAATGCACAGCATGCATAAAGGTCTGGGTTCCACATCCAGTACTGAATAAACCTAGCATTGTGGGACGGTAATCCCGGCACTCTGGAGGTGGAGGCAGAAGGATCATGAATTCAAGGTCTTCTTGGCTACATAGTGAGCTTGAGGCAGCCTGGGCTATATGAAACCCTGTCTCTGAGTGAATGAGTGAATGAATGAATGGGTCGTTAGTACCCTGTCATTGCCTAGACTGTCATTGCCCTCCAAATTATTTTGCCTGGCATTCTACCAACTCTAAGACCAAAGGTCATGACTAAAGACAGAGACAGACAATAATTGTGCGGACGGCCCTCTGAGCAAAGCACATGGCTGGCTTGTGCTTATGAAAACCTCAGAGGATGACGGCTCCCCTGGCCAGTCGTGTGCTGAGGCCTCCTTGTCTCTTGTTCCTCTCCCTCCCCGCTCCCTGGTCTGGGTCATGTTTCAAGTGTTCTCAGTTACTGTGGCTCCTTGCCTGCGAATGTTAAATATTCAGCAATCTTTGGGCTCCTTACTGCTTTTGTGCAAATAGGTTGGCTCTGAGAAAGGAACAAGCTGATCCGGACTAAAGGGAGCAACACAGCAAGCGAGCAGGAGTCAACAGTTCAGATGGAAGTTGAAAGGGAGGAAGGCTGCCTACTCAGCAAGACAGGAATACCATAACCTAGCGCAGCACAGGGAAGAGGTACACCCCTGCAGAAGACGGTGCGGGTGCCGACAGGGCCTAGAGCATGAGCTGGGCAAGCATCCTGCTGGGAAATGAATCCTGCAGGGCCCTGGGCAAATCGGAACCTCTGGTGGTCTTGGTGTCCTCCAAGGGAAAGATGTTTGGATCAACAATACAGGGCTATTGATGCAGATTAAATTAAATGAGGCATGTGCTTGGCTCAGTAAAGGCGAGCTCTGATTAGTAACCAAAACACGCTGCTAAGGGAAGACCTGAAAATTATCCGAAGTCAGCTCTCATCAGCAGATGGAGGTTTCAAAATGGGAGTTCAAAAGGGCTATCTAGGCATATGTTTATACGTATAGATAGATAGAGGTATGCTAGATGGATGATATAACTATAGGTATTGATAATATGGGAACAGATAGGAATATAAAGATAGAGATGGATGATGCTGATATAAAGATAGAGATACATGTAGAGAGGAATGATATTGAGATATATAGATACAGAGGTGGATTATATACAGAGATAAAGAGATAATGATGACGTACATGTGTATGTATGCGTGTGTGTGTGTGTTTATGTGTGTGTATGGGGGGGTATAAACAGTGATTGCCAAAATTGGACTACTAAGTAGTAGAATATTGACTATTGTGTTTATGTTTGTTTGTTTTGTTTTGTTTTGAGACAGGGTTTCTCTGTGTATCCCTGGCTGTCCTGGAACTCACTCTGTAGACAAGGCTGGCCTCAAACTCAGAAACCCACCTGCCTCTGACTATTGTGTTTATGACTTTTCCTATTGCTTTGAAAAAAAATAGCTGACAAAAGCAACTTGAGGAAGGTTTATTCTTTTTTTTTTTTGATATTTTCTTTATTTACATGTAAATTTCTCCATTCCCAGTTTCCCCTCCAAAAAACAAAGAAACAAACAAAAACAACAAAAACAAACCCCTGTTGCCTCTCCCCCTTCCCCATGCCTGCCACCCCGCCCTCTCCCACTTTCTGGCCCTGGCATTCCCCTACACTGGGGCACAGAACCTTCACAGGGCCAAGGTCCTCTCCTCCTATTGATGATCGAATTTGCAATCCTCTACTATACACATGCTGCCTGAACAATCAGACCCCTCCATGTGCAGTCCTTGGTTGGTGGTTGAGACCCTGGGAGCTCTGAGGGTACTAGTTAGTTCATATTGTTGTTCGTCCTAAGGGGCTGCAAACCCCTCAGCTCCATTGGTCCTTTCTCTAACTCCTTCACTGGGGACCCAGAAGGTTTATTCTTGCTCTCAGTTGGAAGGTGCAGTCCATCATGGTGGGAAGGCATGGCGCCATGACCGTGAGGCAGCTGGTCACATGCACCTGCAGTCAGGAAGCAGAGAGATGGGTGCTGGTGCTCAGCTCACCTCCCCCTTTTTATTCTGCCCACGACACCAGTCCATGGGATAGTACTTCCCACAGTCACGGGAGGTCTTCATTCCTCTACTAAATTCCCTAGAAATAGTCTCAAAGCCATGCCTCGAACTGTGTGTCCTAGATTATTCCAAACACTATGCAGCGGACAAAAGAGATGAACCATTATAATCACTATGTGCCAGATACAACATGAGGCCCTTCATCCACATGGCTTTATTTTAAAAGTACTCTATAAGATGATAACAAGGGTCCCATTTCACAGATGGTCATTTGGGACTCAGAAGTAACTCACATCTACTAACAGCAGATCCAACTCTCAGGCTGCCTGACGCTCCCAGGCATACTGCACAGCCCCCTGTCTTAGAGAGCAAAAGCTACAGAATACAAATTGTACTATCCACACAGCCAGGGAAACCTGTTTCTAGAAGCCAGATATATATGAAGCAGTGAACTTCTGTTCATAGAGATGGAGTCTTCCTTGTTGAAGCTCCTTGGCTATGCCAGCATCAAATGAAATCCTACAGAACTAGCCAAATCCCCATGAGACATCCTCAACAAACTGACTAGGGCTCTCTGTTCCAAGCTGTGACCTCTCACTAGAGACAATATACCTCAAAAGTGTGGACCCTCTCTAAGAGCGGCCACTCACCCAGCCTAATTAGCTTCCCAGTTACCTCAGCAGCTTCTCCTAGCAATGCCCCACCCCTGCAGCCAACAGGCTGAGAGCCAGTGTCTCAGAGCTGTTTGCAGTTAGCAGTATAAAGTGCCTCGGCTTCTCAGCCTCGGTCCCCGTGCCAACTCAGGTGAGGGCACCACAGCCATCACAGCCAAAGCACCCTCTGGCAGAGGAGAGGGACAGTTAGCTGTTGTGCCCCTGCCCACATGGAGGGAGGGTCAAAGGAATAGGACAGACGGGAAGGGAGAGAAAGGGGAGATGGGAGAAGGATGGGAGGGAGGAAGGGAGGAAGGAAGGAAGGAAGGAAGGAAGGAAGGAAGGAAGGAAGGAAGGAAGAAAGAAAGAGAGAGGAGGGAGAGAGGGAGGGACAAGGGAGGGAAGGAGGGAGGCAGGGAGGAAGGAGGGAAGGAAGAAAGAAAGGAAGGAAGGAAGGAAGGAAGGAAGGAAGGAAGGAAGAGGAAGAAATAAAACATTCCAATCCACTTGGAGGGAATCTGTTTCTAGTGTGAAAGACTGGCTTCCTTTCTTCTGAGGAGAACAGAAGAACAGGAGATTTGCTGATAGTTACAGAGAGTCCCTCTGGTCTGGTGGGTGTTCTCACAAGTAATAGGAAGGTCCTTGGTAAGAGGACATAGTTCACTGGACTCACAGACTCAATTTGGTCCCATACAAGACTCTCTTCCCTAAAGTGTTCTCTATCATGAAATGGGAGAAAACTATGAGACTTAAGGACTGGAGGTGCCAGGCAATGGTTCAGTTACAAAATACTTACCACAGAAGCATGAGGATCCAAGCTCAGGTTCCCAGCATCTAAGAATCAGAAAAAAAGTAGGCACTCTGTGCCTAGTGGGGAGAGGTGTACTGGAGAGGGAGAGACAGAGGGTCTCAAGGCCAGCCTATCCTAATTGGTAAATTCTGGGTTCATTGAAAGAGCCTGTCTCAAAATATGAAGGAGAGAACTACTGAGGAAGATGCTTAATACTAACCTTTGGATCTTCCCCCTACCCCCAGCACATTCGTACTTGAGTATGTGTATACAACACACACACACACACACACACACACACACACACACACACACACACCACCACCACCACCACCAAGCACATGCACCTGTATTCACACACATATTCAGAGCACTGATTTGAGTTTCATCTGCTTTACTGCAGTTTACAAATAGTTATAACTAGTGGTTGGGGTTCTAAAAGGTTTTCCTGTTACTTCTTGATTTGTGGTTTGTTTCGGGTTTTGTTAGTTTTTTTTTTTGTTGTTGTTGTTGTTTTTTGTTTCGTTTTGTTATAAGACAGGGAGGCTCTCCTTATGCCATCTCTTCAGGTCTGGAACTCATTACGTAGCCCAGGACGGCCTGCTCCATCCTCCTGCATGCTCCATGTTTTCTCAGAGGAGAAATTCTCTCTCTCTCTCTCTCTCTCTCTCTCTCTCTCTCTCTCTCTCTTCCTCCCTCCCTCCCTCCCTCCCTCCCTCCCTCCCTCTCTCTCTCTCTCTCTCTCTCTCTCTCTCTCTCTCGCATGCGCACACACAAGGGCAGCACCCAGCATTGAATTACACTCATCAGCCATATTGAACCCGTTCGTTTGTGTGCCTGAGTCTACACTAAAAGCTGTGACTTTGTCCAGAGTTCACTCTTAGTTGATACTCTAAGCTGGCTTTCATCAGCCATATTGAACCCGTTCGTTTGTGTGCCTGAGTCTACACTAAAAGCCGTGACTTTGTCCAGAGTTTACTCTTAGCTAGTACTCTAAGCTGGCTTTCAGAAGAAAGATTCTCCAGCCTGTGAGTCCCAACAAATAAAAACAAATAAATAAAACAAGACAAACAAGACTTCTTGGATTCTGGCTGGAATGTGCCCAAACTCATCTTGGTGAAAACTGTGGCCCTTGGCACTACTGATAAACAATTTTTCAATTCTCCTGGGGAGATGAGTCAAATGAGGAGGCGGGGCATAGCTTGGAAACAACCCATGAGGATTCTGTTAGACTCTCTGACCAGAACAACGCTGGCCACCAGCGGGAGCAGCAGCATGGCCTCTTGGAACACAAAGAGACTATAGCCAGGAAAGCAGTAGGTTTGCTCTGTACTGTGGTGAAGGTCAAGGCTGAAAGAAATGGGCAGAGCAAGAAGATCTGACAAGATATGGCTAGTCTAGAGGGAGGAATCTTACGCAGAGCAGACACATGATCAGGATGGCCTTGGGACTCATTCTTCTGGCTGGGTGGACCGGAAAGGTTCAGAGGCAGAAGGGACAACAAGCATGAACACCAGAGCCATTGGCTACCACAGATGGCAAGAAAGAGATGCTACTGAGAATCTGCAAACAAGTTCGAGGGATGTGTGAATACTTGGCGACCCTGTGAAGGTTAGATGTGGTGCTAAAAGAGACAGGTTTTCCTTGGTCCCAGAAAAAAACAAAAACAAAAAACAAAACAAAACAGAGTCCTCAGGAAAACTGGAATCAAGTCTGTCTGGGTGTGGGGGAGGGGTTGGGGAGGGTACAAGCCAAAGGCTGACATTTCCAAAAAGTGCCAGAGAAATTCCTTGATCTCAAGGTAATAAGAAAATTGTCTGTAGCCCAACCAACTACAGACATAATGCCAGCTTGAAAGGTGGTATTAAAAAAAAAAAAAGATAAGTATAGGCAATATGAGCATTAAAATGACTGGGGTGCAAAAGCCAGCTCCTAACAGAAAAGTCATACAACCATTATTAAAAAGGAATATAGCGGCTGCAGATATAGCTCTACAATAGAGCCCTCACTAGAATCCCCTAATGAAAGACTAAGGCCATGGCTCAGTGGTAGAGCACCTGCCTAAAATCACCCAGGAAAGGGCTGGGGGTGTGGCTCAGTGGTAGAGCCCCTGCCTAGAATCCCCCAGAGAGGGGCTGGGGGCGTGGCTCAGTGGTAGAGCATTTGCCTAACATACTAAGATTCTGAGTGTATAGTAACGTAGTAAGACCTAAAAAAAATGAAAACAGATACACATAATTAGATCTGGACGTGGTCACATATTCCTGTTATCTCACTGATAGAGAGGAGGGACACAAGAGCATGAGTTTGAGTTCAAGGCCAGCCTGGACTACAAAGTGAGATTCTGACTCTAAGTTCTATAAGTAGGTAAATAAATAAATAAATAAATGTTAATTTCATGCAATTAAATAAAAACAAATGCTTTGCTGATTTGAAATGCATCTCTTTCTAACTAACTATTCTCCTATTATTACGGTCAGTGCTTTGGAGATTTATTCATGCCTGCAGTCTGTTTTCAGGTGCTACAGCAAGCAAGGTATATGCTACTTCACTTCACATCTCAGGTATATTTAGCCATGTCTCCGCCTCCTACTAGAGTGACATGAGCCCACGCTGGAGCTCTCCCAGTGAGTGAGACTGCTGCTCCTCTGCAACAATTCCTTTCCCAGAGGCAGAACTTTGATCCCTCAAACTGTTGATCTGCCTCTAAATCTCTGCTTTCCACAGGGCCTAGTCTGGCGTGGGATCTCACTGGATGTCTGAGAGTCTGCATGCCAGCCTCAGAAGTCTCCAGGGTCTCCCAGCCCTCTCCACACCTCTTTTTTTCCTACAGCCTTTCACACAGGAAGCCCCTGGTTTACACGATGCCACGCATCAGGGTGCATCGAGAGAGATAGGTAACCCTACAGGCACACTGCTCTAATGCCTCAGCTTATGCCAAGTGCTTTCCCATACAAGAGCTCTAACTAAAGGTAGCTGGACGACGAAGGGGCCCACCAAAGGGCGGCCTAACAGACCGTTTTTAACGTTGGATGGTGATTCAAGCACTCCCAGAGGTTGAGACAAGAGGATTGCCACTTTGTGTCCAGCTTTCTCTGTCTTATAGCAAGACTTCATCTAAAAAGGAAAAAAAAAAGAGCCCAAGCTTGGTAGCATCTCACCTGTAATCCCAGCGCGTGACAGGCTGAGACAGGAGGATCATTATGAGTTTGAGGCCAGCCTGAGATATAGTGTACATTCCAGGCTAGCTTCAGTTACAAATGAGATCCTATCTCAAAGGGAGGAGGAGGAAGAGGAGAGGGAAGGAAAGAGGAAGCAGAGGAGGAGGGAAAGGAGGGAGGGAAAGAGGAGGAGAAAAAGGACAAAGAGGGAAGGGGAAGGGAAGGGAGGGGAGGGGAGGGGAGAGGAGAGGAGGGGAGGGGAGGAAGCATATAAAAGTTGAATGGTAGTATTCTGGCCCACGGGAGGGTGCTAGAATCCCAGCCTTCCTTTTTGACCCCCCACAAATGCACATTTTATCCCGACCCACATCTTTCACCTCCACTCTGTAACAGCTGGCCAGCTCAGCTCCCTGCCTCTGGCTTAGTGCCCTGTGCCCACCCCAGCTGGCCTTGACACCACAGGCACCAATCTATCCAAAGTGTGAACATGATCCCAGGCCATGGCCCTTGACCCACATTCCAGGGCAGGTGTATCAGTATTACCCGAGTTTTTCAGGTCAGATCCTAAGCCCTGGCAGCCCCAACAAGCTAGGCTCAGCTGCTCACCATCAAAAGACAAATTACTAGTGAAAGCAGAGAAAGACTCAGAAGGGGAACAAATACAGAGTTCCAGTGACCACAGAGGTTCCTCTTCAAAGTCCTGACTTGGGTTGCAAATTTAAATCCGCAAGAGGTTTGCAAAGCAGAGCAGGAGAGGCGAATCCACAGTTAAGAGAACTTGTTAATCGGGCAGAAGATCTGGGTTTGGTTCCCAGATCCCACACGTTGGCGAGCATCTAATGCCTTCTTTTGGCCTCCGTGGGCACCAGGCATACATGTGGTGTATACACATACATGCAGGCAAACACTCATATACATTATATATATATATATATATATATATAATACATTTAATATATAATACATTTAACAAAAAAGAGGTTTGCATGGCTGAGTGGTCTTCATGCCTATCACTAACCCATCATTCTCTCCGTGACAGCCTCTCTCTCTCAGTAGCCAAGCAAGTTGTCAAAACTGTGTGGAATATCTTCCTGAGACAAGTTCTGCCTCTGGTAGGGGCCAGAGCCCTCCCCAGCCCTTTCCTTCCCCTAGCATAATATTTTGAGGGAAATTCTGGAAGCATGTTTTGTTAAAATAGCTTCGTTCGACCCAAGGTTCCTGATCTCCATACCATCCCCCTCCCCAGTCTCACCTCAGCATCCTCCCCTGCTGCTCTGGTCCTTGTCTAACCCTTCATCCCCTTGTACCGGGGTCCTGCTCAAGTGTGGATGCTCTTTCCTCAAAGTCTCTCCCCACCCCACAACGTTACCTGGCATTTTAATCCATCTTTAGATTTCATTTTCAGAGGTCACCTCTCTCTCTAAGCCTAGGTTGAGGGATGGGGGGTCCTCTTCTGCCTGCCCCCAACATCATCTTCAGCCTCCTAACTCCGGAGCGCTAAATACACAGGTATAGTGAGTACACTAGCTTCAGTTGCTGCAGTTGGAGACATCTGAGTCCTGTGCCCTGCAGCAAGCAAGAGCCATATCTTTTCCACAGCGACATCTTCTAAATGGCATTTAGCTTGGCCTGGCTGAATGTGAGCACTTGGCAAATATTTGACTGGAGAGAAAATGACCTGAGCCTCCCTGTGCTGACACTTCTCACAGGAGAAAAGGTCAAAGGTCCAGACGCACAGCTGAGATGTGGGGGCTGGGGGTGGGGGAAAGGCTTCGATGCTTGTTGCGACCATCCAGTTTTCTTATCATGTCCCCAGGGCCCTCACCAAGATGAGTGCCTTTAACAATTCTCTGTTCCCGTGATCAGTCTAAGTGGAGCCATTCCTGTGATTATTACAATGTTCTTTTTAAATGGAAGTGTTATGCACAGCATGAGGATCTGAGTTTGGTCCCTAGAACCCAGGTAAAGCCAGACACAATAGCACATGTCTACAATCCCAGTATTTTCATAAGAGCTGGGAGACAGTCCAGAGAACCCCTGGAACCTCACCTGGGTAGCATGGTATACCCATCAATGGATAATAAGAGCTCCTGCCTCAGGATGAATTGCAAAGATTAGCATTAGAACTTGTTTTCCAGCTCCACATGCACACTGAGGAACACCCCCCCCCCACACACACACACACACACAGACACACAGGCTGAACATGGTGGCATGTATTTGTAATCTTAGCTCTAAGGAACCAGAGACAAGAAGATCCCCAAAGCTTTCTTACTAACTAGCCTGGCACAATTAGTGAGCCCCAAGTCCCAGTAACACGACCCCCTGGCCCCCCCCAAAAAAACAATATAGACAGCAAGGAATGATACCTAAGGATGACCTCTGACCTCCATCTAGATACATGCACATTTGCACAAGCATGTTCCCATACATGTCTGAAAGTGCGCATATAAACACACCTCCAATTACACAACACAAATAAGTAAAACAGTAAACAATATAAGTGTTGAGGTACAAAGTAGATCTTACACTATAATTCACGTTGAAGCCAGGCGGTGGTGGCGCACGCCTTTAATCCCAGCACTTGGGAGGCAGAGGCAGGCGGATTTCTGAGTTCGAGGCCAGCCTGGTCTACAGAATGAGGTCCAGGACAACCAGGGCTACACAGAGAAACCCTAACTCAAAAAAAAAAAAAAAAATTCACATTGAACACCCCTAATCTGAACATCAGAATTCTGAAATTCTCCAAAATCCAAAACTTTCTGGGTTCTCACATAACAGGTTTCAGAATCTTTTGGAGCTTAGATTTCTGTCGTCAGGATGTTCAATCAGAAAACACCCCAACACCCCATCCCCAAATGCCCAAATCCTGAACACTATCTTCAAGCATTTCAGATAAGGTCTGCTTGGAACTGCTTTGGCAGAGTCTAGACCTTCTAAAGAGAAATACTTAGGCCCTCAAGAATTCAAGTTCACCAGGAATCCTACACTAGAAAAGCAAAGGTTGAAAGCCCAGAAAGGGAGCTTTTCTCCCAGGAAGAGATTTCACACCGTTCTAACAAATTGTCAGAGTACCTTGTCGGAGAGAGACTCCTGGGCTGGTGATGGGTGAGACCAGACCTTGCCCACGGCCACTTAGTTTTACAAACCTAAACTTCGTACCAAGACTCTCAGGATGGACTTGGGAAGTCACTGAACCTCTCCTCTTCTTGCCAGCGTGGCGACATTAAATAAGTCTTTTGCTATAGTTCTTTTCCTTTTTTTTTTTTTTTTT